>NW_022261983.1:7717536-7767536 GCF_002021735.2 Oncorhynchus kisutch
ACCCATTGATAGTATTAAACCCACAACATGACTGAATAGTGAGACATTCATTACTTTGCGTATCTCTGACATCTCACTTTAACTTTCCCAGTGAAAAGTTGGATGAATTGTGTAAATCTTTCAGTAGATGTGAATCAACAACACTACCGTAGGCTCTTTTCTCAGCCTTCCCTCCTACCTGACAAAACATGTACAGGCAGACAGACTGACAGTCAGTCAGAAGCTGTCTCCTCTGTGGTGTTTTGCTTAGATAGTGTTTTCCTAAAGACAGTTTCTCCGGCTTTGTGCATTAGGCACTTCTCAGAAGAAAACAGACCGAAAACAGGGATGGTTGAGCATTTCTTTCCCAATAGTTTTCTGTTGCAAAACGTTTTCAAATGTTTACCTGACATTCATGAACATGACCCTGGTTGTATAATCTATGGTGTGGTGTGGCGGGCACAGTGAGGTGGAGTTCAGGTATGGAGGGAGGGAGGGCGGCTGTCAGGTTGTGGATCGTAGTTCAGCCGAACTCCGTCTACTGTTTCTCTGGTTAATCATTCACACTGGGCGTCTGTTCTCCTCCACCAGTCACTGACACACAGACCTCAGGTGTATGGAATGGGCTGGGCTGGACTGGGACTGTAATATGCTTTACAGCAGGAGGTCAAAGTGCATATAAACACCATTTATCGATTAGAACCAATATATATACAGTACCAGTCAACAGTTTGGACAGACCTACTCATTCCAGGGTTTTTCTTTATTTTTACTATTTTATTACATTGTAGAATAATAGTGAAGACATCAAAACAATAAAATAACACATGTAAACAGGGCTGGATAATGACTGGTAGTAGAATATACATGTAAACAGGGCTGGATAATGACTGGTAGTAGAATATACATGTAAACAGGGCTGGAAAATGACTGGTAGTAGAATATACATGTAAACAGGGCTGGATAATGAATGGTAGTAGACTATAACATGTAAACAGGGCTGGATAATGACTGGTAGTAGAATATACATGTAAACAGGGCTGGATAATGACTGGTAGTAGAATATACATGTAACAGGGCTGGATAATGACTGGTAGTAGAATATACATGTAAACAGGGCTGGATATGACTGGTAGTAGAATTACATGTAAAACAGGGCTGGATAATGATGGTAGTAGAATATACATGTAAACAGGGCTGGATAATGACTGGTAGTAGAATATACATGTAAACAGGGTGGATAATGACTGGTAGTAGAATATACATGTAAACAGGGCTGGATAAATGACTGGTAGTAGAATATACATGTAACAGGGCTGGATAATGACTGGTAGTAGAATATACACTGGTAAAATAACGGGCTGGATAATGACTGGTAGTAGAATATACATGTAACAGGGCCTGGATAATGGACTGGTAGTAGAATATACATGTAAACAGGGCTGGAAAATGACTGGTAGTAGAATATACATGTAAAACAGGGCTTGGATAATGACTGGTAGTAGAATATACATGTAAACAGGGCTGGATAATGACTGGTAGTAGAATATACATGTAAAACAGGGCTGGATAATGGACTGGTAGTAGAATATACATGTAAACAGGGCTGGATAATGACTGGTAGTAGAATATACATGTAAACAGGGCTGGATAATGACTGGTAGTAGAATATACATGTAAACAGGGCTGGATAATGACTGGTAGTAGAATATACATGTAAACAGGGCTGGATAATGACTGGTAGTAGAATATACATGTAAACAGGGCTGGATAATGACTGGTAGTAGAATATACATGTAAACAGGGCTGGATAATGACTGGTAGTAGAATATACATGTAAACAGGGCTGGATAATGACTGGTAGTAGAATATACATGTAAACAGGGCTGGATTAATGACTGGTAGTAGAATATACATGTAAACAGGGCTGGATAATGACTGGTAGGTAGAATATACATGTAAACAGGGCTGGATAATGACTGGTAGTAGAATATACATGTAAACAGGGCTGGAAAATGACTGGTAGTAGAATATACATGTAAACGGGCTGGATAAATGGACTGGTAAGTAGAATATACATGTAAACAGGGCTGGAAATGACTGGTTAGTAGAATAATACATGTAAACAGGGCTGGATAATGACTGGTAGTAGAATATACATGTTAAAACAGGGCTGGATAATGACTGGTAGTAGAATATACATGTAAACAGGCTGGATAATGACTGGTAGTAGAATATACATGTAAACAGGGCTGGGATAATGACTGGTAGTAGAATTATACATGTAAACAGGGCTGGGAAATGACTGGTAGTAGAATATACATGTAACCAAGGGTGGATTAATGACTGGGTAGTAGGAATAAATACATGTAAACCAGGGCTGGATAATGACTGGTAGTAGAATATACATGTAAACAGGGCTGGATAATGACTGGTAGTAGAATATACATGTAAACAGGGCTGGATAATGACTCGGTAGTAGATATACATGTAAACAGGGCTGGAAATGACTGGTAGTAGAATATACATGTAAACAGGGCTGGCATAATGACTGGTAGTAGATATACATGTAAACAGGGCTGGAAAATGACTGGTAGTAGAATATACATGTAAACAGGGCTGGATAATGACTGGTAGTAGAATATACATGTAAACAGGGCTGGATAATGACTGGTAGTAGAATATACATGTAAACAGGGCTGGAAAATGACTGGTAGTAGAATATACAT
This sequence comes from Oncorhynchus kisutch, assembly GCF_002021735.2. Taxonomy (NCBI): domain Eukaryota; kingdom Metazoa; phylum Chordata; class Actinopteri; order Salmoniformes; family Salmonidae; genus Oncorhynchus; species Oncorhynchus kisutch. The sequence goes on from NW_022261983.1 coordinate 7,720,245, forward strand.
GTAAACAGGCTGGAAAATGACTGGTAGTAAATAGTACCCGCAAAACACCAGTTTCAACATCAACAGGCGAGGCGACTTCGGGATGCTGGCCTTGTAGGCAGAGTTGTAAAGGAAAAGCCATATCTCAGACTGGCCAATTAAAATAAAAGATTAAGATGGGTGAAAGAACACAGACACTGGACAGAGGAACTCTGCCTAGAAGGCCAGCATCCCGGAGTCGCCTCGCCTGTTGACGTTTGAGACTGGTGTTTTGCGGGGGTACTCTTTAATGAAGCTGCCAGTTGAGGACTTGTGATCAATTTGATGTTATTTTAATGTGAAAAAACAACAACAACAAACAAGGACATTTCTAAGTGACCCCAAACCTTTGAATGGTAGTGTGTATATATTACTGTCTTCTATATCCTACTGGATATATAGGACCGACACTTATTCCTTATCAACTGTTTTTTTGACTATTTTTTGACGCTGATGAATTTGTTATTCAATGCGTTTCTATTGATATAGTAGTAAAAGCCAAATTCAATATTTTATTTTGATACCTAAAGGAGTCCTAAAATTCAAAATATCTAAATGACCCCCCCCCCCCCCCCCCCCCCCTAGACACTGGGGACACTGCCCCTGTGTAGGGTGCTGTCTTTCGGATGGGACGTTAAACGGGTGTCCTGACTCTCTGAGGTCATTAAAGATCCCATGGCACTTATCGTAAGAGTAGGGGTGTTAACCCTGGTGTCCTGGCTAAATTCCCAATCTGGCCCTCAAACCATCACGGTCACCTAATAATCCCCAGTTTACAATTGGCACATTCATCCCCCTCCTCTCCCCTGTAACTATTCCCCCAGGTCGTTGCTGTAAATGAGAACGTGTTCTCAGTCAACTTACCTGGTAAATAACGGATAAATAAAATCATCAGCCCTAAATGAGGTGCACATGTGGGTTGAGGACAGCTGTGAAGCAGGGCATCCTTGAATGGTCTTGAAGGCCCTGTGGATTTGTGCACACAGCCTCTTTGCATGCATGCACGGACATACACACACCACACTCACACACAGCGAGTGGTTAGTGGTGGTGTGGGTGTGTTACTCCAGCGTGGTGTAAGCAAGGGACTGTTTGTGTGAAGTGTTTGTGTGTTTGTGTGTGTTCTCACTTGTGTTTGCAAAGCCTGAACTCCTCCTCTGTAACTCTGCTAGCCTCTCTTCTCCTCTCCCACAGATCTCCCTCTGCTGCTGCTACACCAAACCCCTTTAACTAAATCCACATATGCATTCACTCTTCAACCCACAATCCAGAGTGTTTCGGTATTTCAAACCTGCCATGAAAACAGGAAAGTCCACATGAAAAAACTGGCTGGCTGGGTCAACTTACAGGCTGGGTGGAGGGTCCTACAGGCTGGGTGGAGGGACCTACAGGCTGGGTGGAGGGCCCTACAGGCTGGGTGGAGGGCCTACAGGCTGGGTGGAGGCCCTACAGGCTGGGTGGAGGGTCCTACAGGCTGGGGTGGAGGGCCCTATGGCTGGGTGGAGGGTCCTACAGGCCCTATGGCTGGGTGGAGGGTCCTACAGGTCCTATGGCTGGGTGGAGTGTCCTACAGGCCCTATGGCTGGGTGGAGTGTCCTACAGGCCCTATGGCTGGGTGGAGGGTCCTACAGGCTGGGTGGAGGGTCTTACAGGTCCTATGGCTGGGTGGAGGGTCCTACAGGCTGGGTGGAGGGCCCTACAGGCTGGGTGGAGGGTCTTACAGGTCCTATGGCTGGGTGGAGGGTCCTACAGGCTGGGTGGAGGGTCCTACAGGCCCTATGGCTGGGTGGAGGGTCCTACAGGCCCTATGGCTGGGTGGAGGGTCCTACAGGCCCTATGGCTGGGTGGAGGGTCTTACAGGTCCTATGGCTGGGTGGAGGGTCCTACATGCCCTATGGCTGGGTGGAGGGTCCTACAGGCTGGGTGGAGGGCCCTACAGGCTGGGTGGAGGGTCTTACAGGCTGGGTGGAGGGTCTTACAGGTCCTATGGCTGGGTGGAGGGCCCTACAGGCTGGGTGGAGGGCCCTACAGGCTGGGTGGAGGGTCCTACAGGAAGGGTGGAGGGGACCTACAGGCTGGGTGGAGGGTCCTACAGGTCCTATGGCTGGGTGGAGGGTCCTACAGGCTGGGTGGAGGGCCCTACAGGCTGGGTGGAGGGCCCTACAGGCTGGGTGGAGGGTCCTACAGGCTGGGTGGAGGGCCCTACAGGCTGGGTGGAGGGTCCTACAGGTCCTATGGCTGGGTGGAGGGTCCTACAGGCCCTATGGGTGGGTGGAGGGTCCTACAGGCCCTATGGATGGGTGGAGGGTCCTACAGACCCCATGTGAGGGCCATGCTTTCCATTCCTCTTCAAAGGTGAGATGCAGAAGTTGAGGGAGATCAATATCTAGAAATAAAGAGAGGGAGAGAAAATGAATGAAGAAACGGACTAGGTTGAGAAGGACTAAATGAGAGAAGAGAAAAAGAGTATCTCTCCAAGGTTCTGGAAAATGTGTGTGCGGCGGTCTGAGGCTCTAGGGATTGCTGGTGGCCCGATTCCCCTGCATTTAGCTGCCAGCTTAACGACTTTAACGACGCAAGTGAAGTCCCTGTGTGCTCTGGGTCTCTGCGTCCTCCAAGCCAACGCAGCGCGGCAAGGCCAGGAACAGATCGCCAGTAAAGCCCACATGGTACTGATTGAGATGGTCCCAGGATTTAAACCTTTCCACCCACGCTCCACTCTCCTTTCTCTCTCTCTCCCTCCTCAACCATTGGACATGGTAGTGTAATAAATAGATTGGAGAAACGGACTGGGTGGAGCACATAGCGATACCTCTGCTTGTTATATACAGTCTTGATACAGGTTCTTTGGGTATATGATGTGCTAGTTGTGCTAGTAAAGGTTGACCATTAGCATGGAAAGGTGTTGTAGGAATGTCCTGTGTTCTTGACACTGAAAGTTAGGCCAACTAAGGCCATGTTTCGATTGACAAGGAGGCGTCACATAGAATTAACTTTTCTGACACAATTTATTTGATCAGATTAGCCGAATACCTGACTGTGGTGTAGATGCCTGACTGTGGTGTATATGCCTGACAGGGGTGTATATGCCTGACAGTGGTGTAGATGCCTGACAGTGGTGTAGATGCCTGACTGTGGTGTAGATGCCTGACTGTGGTGTAGATGCCTGACTGTGGTGTAGATGCCTGACTGTGGTGTAGATGCCTGACTGTGGTGTAGATGCCTGACTGTGGTGTAGATGCCTGACAGTGGTGTAGATGCCTGACAGTGGTGTAGATGCCTGACAGTGGTGTAGATGCCTGACTGTGGTGTAGATGCCTGACTGTGGTGTAGATGCCTGACAGTGGTGTAGATGCCTGACAGTGGTATAGATGCCTGACAGTGGTGTAGATGCCTGACTGTGGTGTAGATGCCTGACTGTGGTGTAGATGCCTGACTGTGGTGTAGATGCCTGACTGTGGTGTAGATGCCTGACTGTGGTGTAGATGCCCGACTGTGGTGTAGATGCCTGACAGTGGTGTAAATGCCTGACAGTGGGTGTAGATGCCTGACTGTGGTGTAGATTCCTGACAGGGCGCTCTTAGTGGTTAAGATCATTGGGACAATAACCAAAAGGTTGCTGGTTTGAATCCCAGAGCCACCTGGGTGAAATATCTGTTGATGTGACCTTGAACAAGGCACTCAACCCTAGTTGCTCTGGGTAAGAGTGTCTGCTAAATGTAATGTTGTATTTTGTTTAGAGCTAAGGTGAGACTGGGGATGTTCAGATCAAGGTGTAGTAGGCTTACTGCTTTAGGAAGTTATTTTACCTTCTGGCTTATTCTAAGATGAGAATGCAGACCCCATCCTTCCCCCTCTCTCTTCCTTCTCTCTCTCTCTTCCTTCTCTCTCTCTATTCTCTCTCTCTCTCTCTCTCTTCTCTCTCTCTCTTCCTTCTCTCTCGCTTCCTTCTCTCTCTCTTCCCTCTCTCTCTCTTCCTTCTCTCTCTCTCTCTCTCTCTCCTACTCTCTCTCTCTACTTCTCTCTTTCTCCTCTCTCTCTTTCTCTCTCTCTCACTCTCTGCCGCTCTAATTCCCTCCCTCTCTCTCTCCTTTCTTCTCTCTCTCTCCTTCTCTCTCTTCTCTCTCTCTCTCTCTCTGCCTCTCTAATTCCCTCCCTCTCTCTCTCCTCCCCTCTCTCTTTCTCTGCCTCTCTCCTTCCCTGTTCTCCCTGAGCTGTTTTGAAAGCAGCTCTGGGCAAAGCATTCATTTAAGACTGAGATATAAACAGGCGTTAAAAGGCAGTGTGTTCTTAATTAGGTGATGCTGTGTGTATGTGTGTGTATGTGTGTGTTTGTGTGTAATGCTTATGCATGTGGGTGTATACACGCCACATGAGGCCAGTGTGCTAATCACCTAGCCCACGTTTATTTGCTCTCTACACAATCATTTAACGATGCTGGAATGAAATAAGCAACAAGAACATTCCCACTTAGAATAGATAATCATAGTTGTAAGTAGGCACTTTCTTCAATGACATTAACAGCTAATAAATGTGTCCCTGCCGCCATGACGATAATGTGAATAAATATTTTTTTGCACAAAAAAACCCTCTTTTTATTGTTAGCATATATAGTTATGCTAATATGTTATTGTGAGTGGCTCTAGTGGATGATGTGCATATCATGAAATCACAAAATAAGTTTAAGACGAGAAAGAGACAAAACCCTCCCCTGAAATTGATTATTTTCTCTAAACAAGGAGAAATGTAACAGAGAGTTGGTTTCAGGGCCCTTCCACAAGGTTTGTTGAATGTGTAACTTGGCTTTCGAACACTCCCTCACTTGTTTTTCTTCTGGTTCTTGTGAAAGGCAACATAAAACACATGAGTTGGCAGGCTTTGTGTAAGGCAATGTACTGTACTGTACTGTACTGTAGTGTCGGCCTAGTTGAAGCACTGTGTCAGAACAGAGGAGAGATGAGCAGAGTGATCAGGGGTTCTCTGAGGCTCTGCTGCAGATTTCCCATTAGCATGAGGAGCAGCATATATGTCCTGTGTGGCTCAGTTTGTAAGAGCAAGGCACTTACAACATGGATGTGAGTTCAATTCCCGCAGGGATCACATGTTGAACATGTGTGTGCACTGTTGCTTCAGGAAGCAGCGTCTGCCAAGTGACATCATTTATGAGCTGATTACTGATCAGGACCTTGTCAGGCTTTATGAGCTGAGTACTGATCAGGACCTTGTCAGGCTTTATGAGCTGGGTAATGATCAGGACCTTGTCAGGTTTTATGAGCTGAGTACTGATCAGGATCTTGTCAGGTTATATGAGCTGGGTACTGATCAGGACCTTGTCAGGCTTTATGAGCTGAGTACTGATCAGGACCTTGTCAGGCTTTATGAGCTGAGTACTGATCAGGACCTTGTCAGGCTTTATGAGCTGGGTAATGATCAGGACCCTTGTCAGGTTTTATGAGCTGAATACTGATCAGGACCTTGTCAGGTTTTATGAGCTGAGTACTGATCAGGACCTTGTCAGGCTTTATGAGCTGAGTACTGATCAGGACCTTGTCAGGCTTTATGAGCTGGGTAATGATCAGGACCTTGTCAGGTTTTATGAGCTGAATACTGATCAGGACCTTGTCAGGCTTTATGAGCTGAGTACTGATCAGGACCTTGTCAGGCTTTATGAGCTGGGTACTGATCAGGACCTTGTCAGGTTTTATGAGCTGGGTACTGATCAGGACCTTGTCAGGTTTTATGAGCTGAGTACTGATCAGGACCTTGTCAGGTTTTATGAGCTGAGTACTGATCAGGACCTTGTCAGGCTTTATGAGCTGGGTACTGATCAGGACCTTGTCGGGTTTTATGAGCTGAGTACTGATCAGGACCTTGTCAGGCTTTATGAGCTGAGTACTGATCAGGACCTTGTCAGGCTTTATGAGCTGGGTAATGATCAGGACCTTGTCAGGTTTTATGAGCTGAGTACTGATCAGGATCTTGTCAGGTTATATGAGCTGGGTACTGATCAGGACCTTGTCAGGCTTTATGAGCTGAGTACTGATCAGGACCTTGTCAGGCTTTATGAGCTGAGTACTGATCAGGACCTTGTCAGGTTTTATGAGCTGAATACTGATCAGGACCTTGTCAGGTTTTATGAGCTGAGTACTGATCAGGACCTTGTCAGGCTTTATGAGCTGAGTACTGATCAGGACCTTGTCAGGCTTTATGAGCTGGGTAATGATCAGGACCTTGTCAGGTTTTATGAGCTGAATACTGATCAGGACCTTGTCAGGCTTTATGAGCTGAGTACTGATCAGGACCTTGTCAGGCTTTATGAGCTGGGTACTGATCAGGACCTTGTCAGGTTTTATGAGCTGGGTACTGATCAGGACCTTGTCAGGTTTTATGAGCTGAGTACTGATCAGGACCTTGTCAGGTTTTATGAGCTGAGTACTGATCAGGACCTTGTCAGGCTTTATGAGCTGGGTACTGATCAGGACCTTGTCGGGTTTTATGAGCTGAGTACTGATCAGGACCTTGTCAGGCTTTATGAGCTGAGTACTGATCAGGACCTTGTCAGGCTTTATGAGCTGGGTACTGATCAGGACCTTGTCAGGTTTTATGAGCTGGGTAATGATCAGGACCTGCCCGATGACTATCCTATAGCATAGCCCCAAATACAGGACTAGTTACCCTGTTATACCTGACCCATGACTATCCTATAGCCCCAAATACAGGACTAGTTACCCTGTTCTACCTGACCTATGACTATCCTATAGCATAGCCCCAAATACAGGACTAGTTACCCTGTTCTACCTGACCCATGACTATCCTATAGCATAGCCCCAAATACAGGACTAGTTACCCTGTTCTACCTGACCCATGACTATCTATCCTATAGCATAGCCCCAAATACAGGACTAGATACCCTGTTCTACCTGACCCGTGACTATCCTATAGCCCCAAATACAGTACTAGTTACCCTGTTCTACAGTACTAGTTACCCTGTTCTACAGGACTAGTTACCCTGTTCTACAGGACTAGTTACCCTGTTCTACAGGACTAGTTACCCTGTTCTACAGGACTAGTTACCCTGTTCTACAGGACTAGTTACCCTGTTCTACCTCTGTTTGACTTCAGTATATTCGGTCTCCCCAGGTTACCAGACCCTGTGTTTTGTATTGAAACTGAACGTCTCTCTCCCTTCATCTCTCTCTCCCTACCCTGTACTGTACAGTAATGGCATGACGTTTGGCCCCGGCATAAAATAACTGTGCAGGGGTGGTAAAACCACCTTACAACGTCTGGGTTTCTGTAGACAGGGATATTAAGCTGTAAAGCCCTATTGTAAAAACCTAGATTGAGCTGAAATAAATTGAGGCGGACTCTGCAAATATTAAAAGTGAGACTTGAGTCAGTTCATTAGGCGCCAAACGGGGGAAAACTGACTGAAACATTAAGGGAGTAGCTGGACTTGTCCAATAAGAAACCCTATTTTTCGTGTTCCGTTGCAAAACGTTTTGCTATGGTGTGCACTAATAAATAGGATCCAGGTTAGGCGTACAGTACGTAACGTTTATAAAACGTTCTATAAGTGGGTTGGGTGTTTGCCTCTTTGCCGGTAAATGTACAGTGTATTCTCTGAATTCTCACTCCATTTCTGTCTTCCTGTAGCCGATGCCTCTGGCAACGTCGCCGTGTTTATGGTTTCTGTTGAACTCACAGTTCAGATGAGATTCTTTAGATTACTGAGTTTCTCTAATCTAATCTTGATGGACTGGGAATGAAAACGTCTTAGAGATCCCTTCCCGCTCCAGTCCCGTTCACCGGGTTGATTTGACAACATCCAGTGAAATTGCAGTGCGCTAAATTCAAAAACAGAACTACTCATAATAAAAATTCATAAGACATACAAGTGTTATACATCAAAATAAAGCTGAACCTCTTGTTAATCCAGCTGTCAGATTTCAGAAAGGAAAACATGCAATTATCTGAGGACAGCGCCCCAGCATACAAATGCACAACATATTTCAACCTGGCAGTTGCGACACGAAAGTCAGAAATAGCGATAGAAAAAAATGCCTAACCTTTGATCTTCTTCTGTTGGCACTCCAAAAGGTCCCAGTTACATCACAAATTGTCATTTTGTTCGATAATGTCCTTCTTTATATCCATAAAAACTCAGTTTAGCTGGTGCGCTTCAGTCAATAATCCATCCAGTTTCCCTCCATCAAAATGCATACAAAATGAATCCCAAAATTTACTAATAAACTTTTCCAAACAAGTCAAACAACGTTTATAATCAAACCTTCGGTACCCTAATACGTAAATAAATGATACAATTTAAGAAGGAGCATAGTATGTTCATTAACGGAGATAAATAAGAAAGAATGCGCTTTCCTCCACGCGCTTGGAAACACTGCAGCCAAAATGGGAGCCACCTAGAAAAACTACCATTTCTGGGTAATTTTTCCAAAAACCAGCCTGAAACTCTTTCTAAAGACTGTTGACATCTAGTGGAAGCCCTAGGAACTGCAATTTGGGAGGAGTTGGCCTTATTATTTTAAGTTTGAGCCTTTGAAAATAGAGGTAAGCTGAATTCTTTTTTTTGGGGGGGGGGGGGGTGATTTTCCTCAGGTTTTCGCCTGCCATATCAGTTCTGTTATACTGACAGACATAATTGTAACAGATTTAGAAACTTTAGAGTGTTTTCTATCTAAATGGATATGCATGTGAACAAACACATGCCCATGCATTGCTGTTATAGGTTACAGTGAACATTTGGTGGGCCTTTAAAGTGTTTATTGACCATGGAAACCATCATCAGTTTCTGTATAAATGTCTCATGTCTCCCTCTCTTTCTCTCTCTCTTTCTCCCTCTCTGTCTCTCTCTCTTTCCCTCTCCCTCACTTTGTCTCTCCCTCTTTGTCTCTCCCTCTTTGTCTCTCCCACTTTGTCTCTCCCTCTTTGTCTCTCCCTCTTTGTCTCTCCCTCTCTGTCTCTCCCTCTTTGTCTCTCCCTCTTTGTCTCTCCCTCTCTGTCTCTCTCTCTCAATTCAATTCAATTTCAATGATATTTAATGTCTTTATTAGCATGGAAACATATGTTTACATTGCAAAGAAAGTGAAATAGATAATAAACAAAAGTGAAATAAACAATAACAGTTATTGTTATAGTTCCAATATAATAAAGATATTTCAAACGTCATATGTGCAAATAGTTAAATAGTTAAAAATAAACATAAATATGGGTTGTATTTACAATGGTGTTTGTTCTTCACTGGTTGCCCTTTTCATGTGGCAACAGGTCACAAATCTTGCTGTTGTGATGGCACACTGTGGTATTTCACCCAATAGATATGGGAGTTTATCGAAATTGGGTTTGTTGTCAAATTCTTTGTGAGTCTGTGTAATCTGAAGTAAATGTGTGTCTCTAATGTGGTCATACATTTGGTAGGAGGTTAGGAAGTGCAGCTCAGGTTCAACCTAATTTTGTGGGCAGTGAGCACATAGCCTGTCTTCTCTTGAGAGCCATGTCTGCCAACGGCAGCCTTTCTCAATAGCAAGGCTATGTTCACTGAGTCTGTACATAGTTAAAGCGTTCCTTAATTTTGGGTCAGTCACAGTGGTCAGGTATTCTGCCACCGTGTACTGTCTGTTTAGGGCCAAATAGCATTCTAGTTTGCTCAGTTATTTTGTTAATTCCTTCCAATGTGTCAAGTCATTATCTTTTAGTTTTTTAGTTTTCCCTCTCTTTCCCTCTCTCTCTCTCCATCTCTGGAGGGGGGAGAAGGGGGTAGCATGGGCCCCAGACCCAGACATGTGCATAAATAAACGGGTGCTAGCTGGTCCCTGACCCGCCACCCTCCCACCGCCCACCAGCCATGTCTCTCTCTGGTGGTGGTGTGTTTATGTTCCAGACCCTCTCCCCAGGGGGCCATCTGGACTGGCCTGCATGGCCTCTCTCTGGGCTCAGGTGGGTCCAAGATGTGCCTGTCTGGGGCTCAGGGCACCAAGTGAGAAGCCTGGTCCCAGATCTCTTTGTGCTGTCTTGCCAGCTCATATGGTCATTGTCATGTGTGCAGTTGGCAAGACATCATAAACAAGGTTCTGAGATGTTTTGAGAGGAGCAGAGTACTAACCACAAGAGAACAGTAGTGGAGGTTACTTTTTACCCTTGGAATTAGACAGTTCACTGGAGCTTCAGCTTGCTTCACCATGGTTTATGCATTTAATCATTTGTTCTGTGGGTCCAGTTTAAACACAAAATGCAGAGTCAGCAGAACTATACTATCTATACAGTCTCCCTTCTTTCACACGAGAGAGAGAGAGAGAGAGAGAGAGAGAGAGAGAGAGAGAGAGAGAGAGAGAGAGAGAGAGAGAGAGAGAGAGAGAGAGAGAGAGAGAGAGAGAGAGAGAGAGAGAGAGAGAGAGAGAGAGAGAGAGAGAGAGAGAGAGAGAGAGAGAGAGAGAGAGAGAGAGAGAGAGAGAGAGAGAGAGAGAGAGAGAGAGAGAGAGAGAGAGAGAGAGAGAGAGAGAGAGAGAGAGAGAGAGAGAGAGAGAGAGAGAGAGAGAGAGAGAGAGAGAGAGAGAGAGAGAGAGAGAGAGAGAGAGAGAGAGAGAGAGACTCAGACTCAGACTCAGAACTCTTTGAGTTTATTTAGATTAGCCTCAGCATGGTTCTTTTCCATTTAATATCATACAGGAGCCAACAGGCCATTAAAACTAATGAACACGTATTAACAGGAGTTGGATCCTTCTCTCCACACTAAACATCCCCTCTCTAGCTGTTTGTTTTACTTGTACCTGATGATTTAAAGGCGGCGTCCCAAATTGCACCCTATTCCCTACGTGGTGCACTGCCTTTTGTGATGAAGACAAACACGGATGGAGCAGTAAAACATGTGACCCTCTGCCTCTACCTCCGCTCTTCACAGGCTGTGACGTAAACACTGTCTGGTCCAACAGAATCACAATGTCTGATTGGATATTTAAGGGGCTCGATCTGGGTTTATTGGGTGGTCTTTCTATAGTTTTTAAATGTATCATTTTGGATCCCGTGCAGGAAATGATATTGGAGGTGGAATTAGTGAACATCATTATAGTAACACATCAGTAATCTGTCACCGAAAGTGACAATATAACGAATATGTCAAATAATGTGGCATTAATGTCACTTGTGTTACATTCTAATGAGACCATGCTGGTGTTTTTGTCCTTAAAACATTGTCATGTATACTAAGCCCAACTGTCACCCTCACGTTGCCTGGATGACAGGATCCCTGATGCATTCTAATCAAGACATCTGCTACTGTTGAAGTGCCAGTTTGATATATTCTGATGTTAAACATGGCTGACGTCTCTAATATAAATACATTCCACACTAGCTGTAAAAGTGCAGGTGGGCTGAACGGGAAATTGGACATTCTTTGCCAGATAGCGAGGCCATGTAGTGGGAGAGAGTTGGAGATTGGACATTCTTTGCCAGATAGCGAGGCCATGTAGTGGGAGAGAGTTGGAGATTGGACATTCTTTGCCAGATAGCGAGGCCATGTAGTGGGAGAGAGTTGGAGATTGGACATTCTTTGCCAGATAGCGAGGCCATGTAGTGGGAGAGAGTTGGAGATTGGACATTCTTTGCCAGATAGCGAGGCCATGTAGTGGGAGATAGTTGGAGATTGGATATTCTTTGCCAGATAGCGAGGCCATGTAGTGGGAGAGAGTTGGAGATTGGTACATTCTTTGCCAGATAGCGAGACCATGTAGTGGGAGAGAGTTGGAGATTGGACATTCTTTGCCAGATAGCGAGGCCATGTAGTGGGAGAGAGTTGGAGATTGGACATTCTTTGCCAGATAGCGAGGCCATGTAGTGGGAGAGAGTTGGAGATTGGACATTCTTTGCCAGATAGCGAGGCCATGTAGTGGGAGAGAGTTGGAGATTGGACATTCTTTGCCAGATAGCGAGGCCATGTAGTGGGAGAGAGTTGAAGATTGGACATTCTTTGCCAGATAGCGAGGCCATGTAGTGGGAGAGAGTTGAAGATTGGACATTCTTTGCCAGATAGCGAGGCCATGTAGTGGGAGAGAGTTGAAGATTGGTAAATTCAGCAACATCCCTTTGGAACAGAGTTGGGGCTGGATGAACCACATTCGTGTGAGGAGTAAGCTTGCCTGAGACCTTTAGACTTGAGTTAGCTCCCCAAGCTAATGCCTAGACTTAAGCTCAGCAGGCTAACTCGGGCTTCATTCATTCCCAGTCTATTCGTTTGACAACAGTATAATACTACAACATTCTTAGTATGTTGTAGGGCGCGTGCGTGGGTGGGTGGGTGTGGGTGGGTGTGGGGGTGTGGGTGTGTGTGTGTGCGTGCGTGCGTGGGTGTGTGTGGGTGGGTGTGGGTGGGTGGGTGTGCGTGTGGGTGCGTGTGCGTGGGTGGGTGTGTGTGCGTGGGTGGGTGCGTGGGTGCGTGGGTGTGTGCGGGTGCGGGTGCGTGGGTGCGTGCGTGCGTGCGTGCGTGCGTGCGCGGGTGCGTGTGGGTGTGTGTGGGGGTGTACGTGCGTGCGTGCGTGCATGCATGCGTGGGTGCGTGCGTGCGTGGGTGTGGGTGTGTGTGTGTGTGTGGGTGTGTGTGTGTGTGTGTGTGTGTGTGTGTGCAGAAGTGCCCACGGTGGATACTCTGTACCCTCCACTCTGTGTGACATGAAAGTGTGTGTTTCTCCCCTGCTGAGACCTGTGTGTTACATAAATCAGGATTTGACGTCATGTGGATGAACGTCTAATTTTGACTCATTCAGTGTGGTTACAGAGTTCATTCCACGTGGTTACAGAGTTCATTCCACGTGGTTACAGAGTTCATTCCACGTGGTTACAGAGTTCATTCCACGTGGTTACAGAGTTCATTCCACGTGGTTACAGGGTTCATTCCACGTGGTTACAGGGTTCATTCCACGTGGTTACAGGGTTCATTCCACGTGGTTACAGAGTTCATTCCACGTGGTTACAGAGTTCATTCCACGTGGTTACAGAGTTCATTCCACGTGGTTACAGGGTCCATTCCACGTGGTTACAGGGTCCATTCCACGTGGTTACAGGGTCCATTCCACGTGGTTACAGGGTCCATTCCACGTGGTTACAGGGTCCATTCCACGTGGTTACAGGGTCCATTCCACGTGGTTACAGGGTACATTCCACGTGGTTACAGGGTCCATTCCACGTGGTTACAGGGTCCATTCCACGTGGTTACAGGGTACATTCCACGTGGTTACAGGGTCCATTCCACGTGGTTACAGGGTCCATTCCACGTGGTTACAGGGTCCATTCCACGTGGTTACAGGTTTTAAACAGAAACAACTCAAAGAGTTAAGTTTAGGCATTCATTCTGAGTAGTTAAGGTTAGGGCTACGGTTTGGGGAAAGCAACATTTTGTCATGTTTTATTCTTTATCATCACAATCTCAGTGTTCTCTGGCTCTGAGTGGTGTAGTGGTCTAGCAGTGTTCTCTGGCTCTGAGTGGTGTAGTGGTCTAGCAGTGTTCTCTGGCTCTGAGTGGTGTAGTGGTCTAGCAGTGTTCTCTGGCTCTGAGTGGTGTAGTGGTCTAGCAGTGTTCTCTGGCTCTGAGTGGTGTAGTGGTCTAGCAGTGTTCTCTGGCTCTGAGTGGTGTAGTGGTCTAGCAGTGTTCTCTGGCTCTGAGTGGTGTAGTGGTCTAGCAGTGTTCTCTGGCTCTGAGTGGTGTAGTGGTCTAGCAGTGTTCTCTGGCTCTGAGTGGTGTAGTGGCCTAGCAGTGTTCTCTGGCTCTGAGTGGTGTAGTGGTCTAGCAGTGTTCTCTGGCTCTGAGTGGTGTAGTGGTCTAGCAGTGTTCTCTGGCTCTGAGTGGTGTAGTGGTCTAGCAGTGTTCTCTGGCTCTGAGTGGTGTAGTGGTCTAGCAGTGTTCTCTGGCTCTGAGTGGTGTAGTGGTCTAGCAGTGTTCTCTGGCTCTGAGTGGTGTAGTGGTCTAGCAGTGTTCTCTGGCTCTGAGTGGTGTAGTGGTCTAGCAGTGTTCTCTGGCTCTGAGTGGTGTAGTGGTCTAGCAGTGTTCTCTGGCTCTGAGTGGTGTAGTGGCCTAGCAGTGTTCTCTGGCTCTGAGTGGTGTAGTGGTCTAGCAGTGTTCTCTGGCTCTGAGTGGTGTAGTGGTCTAGCAGTGTTCTCTGGCTCTGAGTGGTGTAGTGGCCTAGCAGTGTTCTCTGGCTCTGAGTGGTGTAGTGGCCTAGCAGTGTTCTCTGGCTCTGAGTGGTGTAGTGGTCTAGCAGTGTTCTCTGGCTCTGAGTGGTGTAGTGGTCTAGCAGTGTTCTCTGGCTCTGAGTGGTGTAGTGGTCTAGCAGTGTTCTCTGGCTCTGAGTGGTGTAGTGGTCTAGCAGTGTTCTCTGGCTCTGAGTGGTGTAGTGGTCTAGCAGTGTTCTCTGGCTCTGAGTGGTGTAGTGGTCAAGCCCAGTGCTGTCCCATTGGTTGGTTGTTTTGGGTTGAGAGCCGGGGAAGGCATATATCCACGTCCTCAGGACCTTCTCAAACGTCCCACATGGACGGCTGTTTCTGGTGACCAGGCTGATGTACCAACCTGTCAGACAGGAATCCATGCTCGCCTTTCATCTCTCTCTCACTCACTCACTCACTCTCTCACACACTCACACACTCACTCACACACTCACTCACTCACACACTCACTCACTCACTCACACACTCACACACTCACACACACACACACAAACTGCACCCCAGAAAACGTAGAATGCCTGTACCTTCTTGCGTGAAACTCTAGAACCCAAATTCAAAAATAGGGCCTCCTTCAATTTCAATGTCTGGGTCAAATCTGTGCTTCCTCTGTCTGTAACATTGTTACAACGTTCTTGTCTGACATTAGACCTTACATGCTGTCATTGTGATCACTGTGAAAACATGTTATTAGATATACCAGCACAGTGCACCACACCTAGAAAATGTGGCCAGCCCTGGTTGGCTTTATGCCTGGTCACTGCCTACGTTAATGTCACATAGCTGGCACACTGACAGAGTGTGTGTACACACCGGGTTGACGATCTCTGGCTGGCACTCAGACTGGCACTACCTGTAGCTCTAAGTGTTCCAGTCTCTACCATCGTCCCAAAGTATGCACTCAAATCAAATCAAATCGTATTTGTCACACGTGCTCCGAATACAATACCGCAAAATGCTTCCTTACAAGCCCTTAACCAACAATGCAGTTTGAAGAAAATAGAGTTAAGAAAAGATTGACTAAATAAAGTAAAGTAAAAAAAAATGGAAGAGCAACAATAAAAGAACAATAACGTGGCTTTATACTGCAGGTGTCCCTGTCCCATACAGTCAGTCCCAGCCACAGGAGGAGGAGCAGGATGTCCTGACTCCTCACCACGGGGTCCTTCCTCTGCTCCATCCCAGGGAGAGGTGCCCCTGACAGTGCCTGAAGATAACTCACATTTGTTTTGGAGCCCTCACAAAGGCCTTTCTCATTCTCATCCACACATCAGACAGACTATTTTTAGCACAGATGACAGAGATGTAACACCCTTTAGTGTCCTGCCACCTATTCACTGTTTAGTTATTTTCTTCCATGGGTTTACTTCCTTCCCGCCACATCCTCCACCCTCCACCCTCCATCCTCCATCCTCCACCCTCCATCCTCCACCCTCCACCCTCCATCCTCCATCCTCCACCCTCCATCCTCCACCCTCCACCCTCCATCCTCCACCCTCCACCCTCCATCCTCCACCCTCCACCCTCCATCCTCCACCCTCCATCCTCCATCCTCCATCCTCCACACCCCATCCTCCACCCTCCATCCTCCACCCTCCACCCTCCATCCTCCACCCTCCATCCTCCACCCTCCATCCCCTGCGTATGTAAATCTCTTGCATATAGAGCAGTCAATTAAGCCGCTTAGTTGATTGAAACTGGGCTATTTTGGAAGCATGGAATGTGTGAGAATGAGGTGAAAAGGGGGTCGCGACTTAGCTCTTCAGCCAATGAAAGGTCAGGGAAAGAAACAAGGTTTCTGAGGTTAATTCAACTCCCAGAAGAAGTATCACAGCTCGGAGGAGGAGGGGGTTTGCCACAGTAGTACTCTTGAGAAATTGTGTAAAAATGGAGTGTAAAAATCCTCCTCACTTTGTTACAGACTGGTTTAGATCAGGGGTTTGACGTCACGGCTACATTGTCATGGGGGCATTGGGTTTGTTATTGCAGTTTGACCTGACGGCCCAGAGAGTGGCACAGCAGCATCACCAATCTCCATTTGATCTGCTTATCAAGTTTATTTAGGAAATGACTCTGTACATGAAGTTGCTTTACATGGTTGGGGTTAGATTTACAGGACATATAACAGTGTGTTTTACACAGAGGAGAATATGTCATTGAGAAAGGAGAACTGGTGCTGAACAGTTAAAGTAGGAGGTGCAATATAAGACTGGTCATTATCAACTAGTCGTGGTAGTAAGGTGACTGGTTTGGGAAAGTTATAACAACAGGAATGGAGTGACACTAGTCAGGTAATGTACAGCTAAGCAATCCACATTGTGTTTTTGACTTATCTACATCCTCTGAGTGGGGTTCTAAACTTCTCTCCCGGTGTGGAATGAGTATCAGGTCCCCTCTCTCATTCCTTCCTTTCCCCTCTCTCTGTCTCTCTCTCTCTCTTTCTCTCTCTCTCATTACTTCCTTTCTTCTCTCTCTCTCTCTCTCTCTCTCTCTCTCTCTCTCTCTCTCGCTCTGCTATGAAGTTTGGGAACTTGGAGGTAGGGGAATGAAGAAATGCGTTCCTGTGTACAAAACAAATATTGGGTGTGCTTGGAACAGGCCTCGTGCTGTGCTGCTGCAGCGGAGGGGGGAGAGGGGACGCTGTAATTGCCACATTAAGGGGAAGGAATTCTAAATCAAGTTAATCCACCCCTCCCCCTTACAGTGAGCGTGCTCTGTCTTGTTATGACACACAAGTAGAGCACACAGAGAGAGAGAGAGGTTGGGTTCCGTGGTGCCTAAACAGGCTGATCCAGTTCAGATGAGTTTGGAAAAAGGACAGCTGTGTGTATATGTGTGTGCACTTCTGAGTATGCACGTACACGGTCACATGTACACAGACACACCCACATTGTACACCCCACTTTTCCCTTTGTTAATCCTTTACCCAGGCCTTTCCTCAACACAGGCTGTACCTCTAGATGTCTGTTTACCCTGGCCTTTCCTCAACACAGGCTGTACCTCTAGATGCCTGTTTACCCTGACCTTTCCTCAACACAGGCTGTACCTCTAGATGCCTGTTTACCCTGACCTTTCCTCAACACAGGCTGTACCTCTAGATGCCTGTTTACCCTGACCTTTCCTCAACACAGGCTGTACCTCTAGATGTCTGTTTACCCTGGCCTTTCCTCAACACAGGCTGTACCTCTAGATGCCTGTTTACCCTGACCTTTCCTCAACACAGGCTGTACCTCTAGATGCCTGTTTACCCTGACCTTTCCTCAACACAGGCTGTACCTCTAGATGCCTGTTTACCCTGACCTTTCCTCAACACAGGCTGTACCTCTAGATGTCTGTTTACTCTGGCCTTTCCTCAACACAGGCTGCACCTCTAGATGTCTGTTTACCCTGACCTTTCCTCAACACAGGCTGTACCTCTAGATGCCTGTTTACCCTGACCTTTCCTCAACACAGGCTGTACCTCTAGATGTCTGTTTACCCTGACCTTTCCTCAACACAGGCTGCACCTCTAGATGTCTGTTTACCCAGGCCTTTCCTCAACACAGGCTGCACCTCTAGATGCCTGTTTACCCTGACCTTTCCTCAACACAGGCTGTACCTCTAGATGTCTGTTTACCCAGGCCTTTCCTCAACACAGGCTGTACCTCTAGATGCCTGTTTACCCTGACCTTTCCTCAACACAGGCTGCACCTCTAGATGTCTGTTTACCCAGGCCTTTCCTCAACACAGGCTGTACCTCTAGATGCCTGTTTACCCTGACCTTTCCTCAACACAGGCTGCACCTCTAGATGTCTGTTTACCCTGACCTTTCCTCAACACAGGCTGTACCTCTAGATGTCTGTTTACCCTGACCTTTCCTCAACACAGGCTGTACCTCTAGATGCCTGTTTACCCTGACCTTTCCTCAACACAGGCTGTACCTCTAGATGCCTGTTTACCCTGACCTTTCCTCAACACAGGCTGTACCTCTAGATGTCTGTTTACCCTAACCTTTCCTCAACACAGGCTGTACCTCTAGATGTCTGTTTACCCTGACCTTTCCTCAACACAGGCTGTACCTCTAGATGCCTGTTTACCCTGACCTTTCCTCAACACAGGCTGTACCTCTAGATGTCTGTTTACCCTGACCTTTCCTCAACACAGGCTGTACCTCTAGATGTCTGTTTACCCTGACCTTTCCTCAACACAGGCTGTACCTCTAGATGCCTGTTTACCCTGACCTTTCCTCAACACAGGCTGTACCTCTAGATGTCTGTTTACCCTGACCTTTCCTCAACACAGGCTGTACCTCTAGATGTCTGTTTACCCTGACCTTTCCTCAACACAGGCTGTACCTCTAGATGTCTGTTTACCCTGACCTTTCCTCAACACAGGCTGTACCTCTAGATGTCTGTTTACCCTGACCTTTCCTCAACACAGGCTGTACCTCTAGATGTCTGTTTACCCTGACCTTTCCTCAACACAGGCTGTACCTCTAGATGTCTGTTTACCCAGCTAATTGCTGTCAAACTGGAAACTGATGTTGAAGCTTTTCATCCCGTTTCTTTTTTGACCTCCTAGGGTTAGAAAATAAATCTTGGTGGGATACAGCACTGTTTTCAGGTGGAGAGGAGAGATATACCCACTAACCTTACGCCACAGCCTGACTAGGTCAGCTCAGCTGCATGGTGGAGAGGAGAGATATACCCACTAACCATAAGCCACAGCCTGACTAGGTCAGCTGGTTCTACCTAGAATTATACATGCTTTTCAGCTTTTTCTACTTTTAGAGAATGTTCCGGAGAACCATCTTGGATGAAAAAGGTTCCACGTATACATGTAACTGTTGTCTTGTAGAACAACCTTTTGAGAACCATGTTTTCTTGTCCTGGGAGTGAATGGGTTGAAGGCTGCCTAGCTAGTTCCTACTGAATGTTATTCTGGTTTTTGGGCTCTCTGTAGGACATATGGTGTATTTTTTATAATGTAATCATACCTCACTTTAGAATTCAGTCAGAGCCCTGTCACTGACCCAGACACAGGGAAGGTAAACAAGGTGAGGCTGGAGAGGGCCCAGGGATATAGAAGAGCCATGCAGGGCTACCCCATTCAGTTTGCAGGGGCTTACAGGGGCTCTAGAGACAATGTGCATTAGAGGAGACTGGGAAGGCTTGGACCAGGATATTCTGCACGGGTGCCGACTGGGAGTAGTAGTAGTTATCTCCAATCTCCATATCAAGTTTATTAGGTCAATGACTCTTCTCAGAAGTTCTTACATTTTCTGTTCGGTTCTTGACTAATGGGGCTGACTGATATTATTACAGTGATTCAAGGGGACACAACATAACAAGCTATGACAACAAGGCATTGCTGTTTTGTGTTTCACTCTTTAAACTGACATGGGATGGGAAATAGAAAGCTACAACGGTACACACACTGCCTGAGTGGATGCTTAGCCCTCAGCCCATTGGCCCAGAAACAGGAAGCAACTCTACGTCCTGTTCATCACAAATTCAGCTTTCAGTCTAATTTCTCTCATTTTTTCCATTCACTTTTATATAGTAGTAGTAGTAGCAGTTAGCAGTAGCAGCAGCATCAGTAGTAGTAGTAATAGTAGTAGTGGTAGTAGCACTTAGCAATAGTAATAGTAACAGTAGTAGTAGTGGTAGTAGCACTTAGCAGTAGTAGCAGTAACAGTAGTAGTAGTAGTGGTAGCAGCAGTTAGCAATAGTAGTAGTAGCAGTAGCATTATTATTAGTAGTAGTGGTAGTAGCAGTTAGCAGTAGTAGCAGTAGCAGTATTATTAGTAGGAATAGTAGTAGCAGTAGTAGTACTAGTTTGTTGTAGTAGAAGCAGTAGTAGTAGCAGTAGCAGTAGTTGTAGGAGTAGTAATAATAGCTGTAGTAGTAGTAGTAATAATAGTAGTAGTAGCAGCAGTAGTAGTAGTAGTATTAATGGTAGCAGTTGTAGTAGTAGTAGCAGCAGTAGTAGTAGTAGTATTAATGGTAGCAGTTGTAGTAGTAGTAGTAGCAGCAGTAGTAGTAGTAGTATTAATGGTAGCAGTTGTAGTAGTAACAGTAGCAGTAGTAGTAGTAGTAGTAGTAGTAGTAGTAGTAGTAGTAGTAGTAGTAATAGTAGTAGTAATAGTAGGAGTAATAGTAGGAGTAATAATAGTAACCACAGTAGTAGTAGCAGTAGCAGTAGTAGTAGTAGTAGCAGTAGCAGTATTATTAGTAGTAATAGTAGTAGCAGTAGTAGTACTAGTTTGTTGTAGTAGAAGCAGTAGTAGTAGCAGTAGCAGTAGTTGTAGGAGTAGTAATAATAGCAGTAGTAGTAGTAATAATAGTAGTAGTAGCAGCAGTAGTAGTAGTAGTATTAATGGTAGCAGTTGTAGTAGTAGTAGCAGCAGTAGTAGTATTAATGGTAGCAGTTGTAGTAGTAGTAGTAGTATTAATGGTAGCAGTTGTAGTAGTAGTAGTAGAATTAATGGTAGCTGTTGTAGTAACAGTAGCAGTAGTAGTAGTAGTAGTAGTAGAGGTAGTAGCAGCAGTAGTAGTAGTAATAATAGTAGTGGTAGTAGTAGTGT
Source organism: Oncorhynchus kisutch (assembly GCF_002021735.2). NCBI lineage: Eukaryota > Metazoa > Chordata > Actinopteri > Salmoniformes > Salmonidae > Oncorhynchus > Oncorhynchus kisutch. Next base: position 7,741,054 of record NW_022261983.1, read on the forward strand.
AGTAGTTATATCTCAGGATCTTGGCCATACAGTTAGTTATATCTCAGGATCCTGGCCATGCAGTTAGTTATATCTCAGGATCCTGGCCATGCAGTTAGTTATATCTCAGGATCTTGGCCATGCAGTTAGTTATATCTCAGGATCTTGGCCATACAGTTAGTTATATCTCAGGATCCTGGCCATGCAGTTAGTTATATCTCAGGATCCTGGCCATGCAGTTAGTTATATCTCAGGATCCTGGCCATGCAGTTAGTTATATCTCAGGATCTTGGCCATACAGTTAGTTATATCTCAGGATCCTGGCCATGCAGTTAGTTATATCTCAGGATCTTGGCCATACAGTTAGTTATATCTCAGGATCCTGGCCATGCAGTTAGTTATATCTCAGGATCCCGGCCATGCAGTTAGTTATATCTCAGGATCTTGGCCATGCAGTTAGTTATATCTCAGGATCCCGGCCATGCAGTTAGTTATATCTCAGGATCTTGGCCATACAGTTAGTTATATCTCAGGATCCTGGCCATGCAGTTAGTTATATCTCAGGATCTTGGCCATGCAGTTAGTTATATCTCAGGATCCCGGCCATGCAGTTAGTTATATCTCAGGATCTTGGCCATACAGTTAGTTATATCTCAGGATCCTGGCCATGCAGTTAGTTATATCTCAGGATCCTGGCCATGCAGTTAGTTATATCTCAGGATCCTGGCCATGCAGTTAGTTATATCTCAGGATCCTGGCCATGCAGTTAGTTATATCTCAGGATCCTGGCCATGCAGTTAGTTATATCTCAGGATCCTGGCCATACAGTTAGTTATATCTCAGGATCCTGGCCATATAGTTAGTTATATCTCAGGATCCTGGCCATGCAGTTAGTTATATCTCAGGATCCTGGCCATGCAGTTAGTTATATCTCAGGATCCTGGCCATGCAGTTAGTTATATCTCAGGATCCTGGCCATGCAGTTAGTTATATGTCTTTTGCATCACAAGGCCACTAGTGTGACGTATGTTGATACTTGTGAGTGGAGTCGGTGACAACGACTACATCTCAACATTCATCTATGGCTTCCTTTCCTTGGCACCTGAACTAGCTGGGTACAGTTACAGTCTGTTGATTGTTGGGCAAAGGATACAAGGAACGGATGCTAGTTGTCACAGTTGAGACAGCCACGGTATTTATCTGTTGCCAGGTTGTAACCTGGATGCTGAGATGTTAGTCATCAGTCATCTATCTTCCTGCCTCTGAGAGAGAGAGAGACACCCAGGTCAACTCAAGGTCTCCACACTATGAGCACTTGTCACATTGAGCTGTCAGGTCTTAGAAGTAATAAGATCTGTTGTGACACAAGCTGATAATTATGGTTTCCTTTCGCCATGTGTCACCAAAGCATTAGGGACAATCCACTTTTTACACACACACACACACACACACACACACACACACACACACACACACACACACACACACACACACACACACACACGAGTCATTATCTGGTTTGTGCAACACCTTGTTGACTGACTCCTACACTGCTTGAACAAAAACACCCTTCGGTCTCATTGTAAACAGCTCAGCTTGCCTATCACTTTAAACGCTCTAGATTAGCTTCCTGGGGGGAAAGCAGTGTAAACGTATCCCTCTATTTTCCCTGAGATTTAATGATCAGCCTCCCTCTGTTTGAAAAGACGTTTCCTGTGAGGAATGACAGGCATTGACCAGGGCTGATTCCTAATGAAACCAGATTCCCTATGTAGAACCCTACTTTTGACCAGGGCTCATAGGGAATTCCATAGGGCGTTGATCAAAAGGAGTGCACTCTGTATTGTAGGTAACAGGGTGCCATTTGGGATGCATACATTTGTATTTGTATTTATTATGGATCCCCATTAGCTGTTGCCAAAGCAGCAGCTCCTCTTCCTGGGGACCTGCAAAATTAAGGCAGTTTATACAGTTGTATAACATTACAATACATTCACAGATTTCACAACACACTGGGTGCCCTCAGGCCCCTACTCCACCACTACCACATATCTACAGTACTAAATCCATGTGTAGTGTGTGTGTGTGTGTGTGTGCATGTGTCTGTGCCAATGGTGTGTTGCTTCACAGTCCCCGCTGTTCCATAAGGTGTTTTTTCATCTGTTTTTTAAATCTAATTTTACTGCTTGTGTCAGTTACTTTATGTGGAATAGAGTTCCATGTAGTCATGGCTCTATGTAGTACTGTGGAATAGAGTTCCATGTAGTCATGGCTCTATGTAGTACTGTGGAATAGAGTTCCATGTAGTCATGGCTCTATGTAGTACTGTGGAATAGAGTTCCATGTAGTCATGGCTCTATGTAGTACTGTGGAATAGAGTTCCATGTAGTCATGGCTCTATGTAGTACTGTGTGCCTCCCATAGTCTGTTCTGGACTTGGGGACTGTGAAGAGACCTCTTGTGGCATGTCTTATGGGGTATGCATGGGTGTCCGAGCTGTGTGCCAGTAGTTTAGACAGACAGCTCGGTGCATTCAACATGCAACCTCTCATTATTGATATACTTGTCACCGGACCTGCCGCCAGTACAGCGAGAATTGGCAGCATGATTGAATGGGATTGTCTTTATCCGTATCCCCAGTGCTCATTAGGGATACAAACCCTGTGTTTTAGAGCGGTGACAGCTTGATTTAATGTGATTGGTTGCCCCGGGAGCGTACAACAAATCCCATGAATCCCCTATTGGCTGCTGGGGAACACTGTGCTCTCTGTTGGCGGCACAGTTGGGTGACTGCGAATCGGATCGCTTTTCGCCCAGAAGCAGGAAGTGAGAATTGGAGGGTTCCTGCCTGTTCCTGCTAGCAGACATTCTCTTTCCTCCTCCTTCTGTTCACTACATGGGCCCTAATCTGAACCATGTGTGTTCTCTCCCGGCGGACCGCCATACTGCCTACCTGACTGCCTGTATACATGTCTGTTATAGTGTGGACTTACTACACACACACACACACGCACACACGCACACATGCACACGCGCACACACACAGAGATAAGCTAGGATGTATTTCAGGATACATTTCTCAAATGTCAGCCCCTCCTCCTGTCATTGGTATTAGAGCTCCTCCCCACCGACAGCCGTGCCTTTACCAGGGTCTCCTGGGAAACCACCAGAAACCGCCAAGGTACTTCCCACATGTCCGGTCGAGGTCTCCTCAGATGCTGCTCCTCTCGACCCCTCCCTCTAAGGGCCTTGGCTCTGGGTTAAACACATGGTGTATCTGATTGGTGAAGTACAGTAGCCCATCCACAGGGGTCAAAGGTTATTTCCTGTTCCACATAGCAGTTATGGGCAAATGGGGAGGAGAAATAGATTAACATCACAGTGACCAATAAAGAAAATGCTGCATTTTCTCTCTTCATATGGAAGTAAATCAGCAATAGTTATTTGTTATCCAATGTTTGATGATAACAAGTGAAGCGTTTGTGTTATGGTTGTGATACAGTATGTGGTTGTTTTATGTACTTTAGTTCAATGCACTGATCAGAAGTCAGCTGAATGACTCAAATGTAAATGGAACCGCTTTCTCAGAAGAGATCTGTCCTAATGTCACCAAATACCCATCAAGTTGCACAAGCCCTTCCAGAATAATCCATTTTGGAAGTGGGTTCCTGTTGGCTACAGGAAGGGGTTAAAGTTATCCCGTCTCTACCGTTGGCTGCTTGCTGAAATACTAATCTGTCAGCACTTGACATTTGCATTTATTTGTTCTTAAAGACACACACACACACACACACACACACACACACACACACACACACACACACACACACACACACACACACACACACAGCAGGGTGAAACAAAGGAGGAGAGGGGGAGGGAGGGGTGAAAACCCTAGGCGGCTTTACAAAATAGCAAACTAAAAAGCTATTTCGATGGAGAATCTTGTGCGTGAATCTTAGTCCAGAACTAGGCTCAATCAGTGTTTGGAAAACCAACCTTAAATTTCTGTCCTCATTTGTTTTTGCGTTGTCTGTTCTGTTCCAAATGGATATAGTTGTTTTATTAATTATGATCGCTGTTTCTACCTGCAATACTATTGGACGCAATCACGTTAGTGGCCTATTGTACCAGTAGACCAATAGAATGTTCTCATTTACACTCTCAGGTATTTATAGTTTGTGGGACAGTTGAAAGAATGTAGTTGGATGAAAGTGATGATGAGGTGAAATACCATCTCTCAAGACCTCTTCAAAGTGTCTGTTTATAGAAAACAACATTAACCCCCCCCCCCCCACACACACCCTCCCTCTCACTGGTCTGACTTTCAAGTCTGTCTTTGGAAATGTCTGTCTTTGGAAATTCCCTTTTTGTTACAAATGTAACCAGAACCATGTATAATACACATTCACTAATAATGACTAACTTCTTGTAGCAGGCTATAGAACATTAACACAGGTCACATCAGCAGACTCTCATGCACAAGCCCACGTGTTAGTGAGTAGCCAGCTAATATTTATATTTCAACTGATCTATTTTCTAGATAACAAGGTAGAACACACCCTTCTGTCCGTCTCCAACTGTTTGAACAGCATGTCAGCCTGGCCAGTCAGGAACCTTAGGTGCCGATACGATATGTAATACGATTCTCACCATTCCATATGTGTTTCCATTCGATACTGCGATTATATTACGATTCTATGTTCCAAACGTATTTTCTCACCATGTTTGCTGCGGAGAGGCAGAGGGAGGCAGAGGGAGGCAGAGGGAGGCAGAGGGAGGCAGAGGGAGGCAGAGGGAGGCAGAGGGAGGCAGAGGGAGGCAGAGGGAGGCAGAGAGAGGCAGAGAGAGGCAGAGAGAGGCAGAGAGAGGCAGAGAGAGGCAGAGAGAGGCAGAGAGAGGCAGAGAGAGGCAGAGAGAGGCAGAGAGAGGCAGAGAGAGGCAGAGAGAGGCAGAGAGAGGCAGAGAGAGGCAGAGAGAGGCAGAGAGAGGCAGAGAGAGGCAGAGAGAGGCAGAGAGAGGCAGAGAGAGGCAGAGAGAGAGACATGAGGCAACAAGTTCTGATCAGTCAGGGAAATAAAAGTGCTGAAAACATGTTGGTTTACTATTTAAAAAGAAGATTAAGAATCAAATCAAATCCAAGTTTATTTGTCACATGCGCCGAATACAACAGGATTAGACCTTTCAGTGAAATGCTTACTTACAGGCTCTAACCAATAATGCAAAAGAGGTACTAGGTGAACAATAGGTAAGTAAAGAAATAAAAACAACAGTAAAAAGACAGTGAAAAATAACAGTAGTGAGGCTATAACAGTAGTGAGGCTATATACAGTAGTGAGGCTATAACAGTAGTGAGGCTATAACAGTAGTGAGGCTATAACAGTAGTGAGGCTGTAAAAGTAGCGAGGCTATATAGAGTAGTGAGGCTACATACAGACACCGGTTAGTCAGGCTGATTGAGGTAGTATGTACATGTAGATGTGGTTAAAGTGACTATGCATATATGATAAACAGAGAGTAGCAGTAGCGTAAAAGAGGGGTTGGGATGGGGGGCACACAATGCAAATAGTCTGGGTAGCCATTTGATTACCTGTTCAGGAGTCTTATGGCTTGGGTGTAAAAACTGTTGAGAAGCCTTTTTGTCCTAGACTTGGCCCTCCGGTACCGCTTGCCATGAGGTAGTAGAGAGAACAGTCTATGACTGGGGTGGCTGGGGTCTTTGACAATTTGTAGGTCCTTCCTCTGACACCACCTGGTGTAGAGGTCCTGGATGGCAGGCAGCTTTGCCCCAGTGATGTACCGTTCACACTACCCTCTGAAAAATAGCAGCGTTTTGGCACAGATAAAGCCGACTAGAGCTATCTAACGCTACCAACAGTAGCAAAACTAAAAACATTACAAATTGATACTTGGAGTGAAATGTCGATAAGATTTTTGTCCAAAAAGAATATTGCGATACTTAACTGTATAGATGTTTTCATCCATACTAGTATGTGTTTGGTATTGTTGTCAGGGCTGCAGCAGACATTCTATGGGTTGCCTGTGTTGGGGCTTGGGCCCCATCCTTGTTGTCAGGGCTGCAGCAGACACTCTATGGGTTGCCTGTGTTGGGGCTTGGGTCCCATCCTTGTTGTCAGGGCTGCAGCAGACACTCTTTGGGTTGCCTGTGTTGGGGCTTGGGTCCCATCCTTGTTGTCAGGGCTGCAGCAGACACTCTATGGGTTGCCTGTGTTGGGGCGTGGGCCCCATCCTTGTTGTCAGGGCTGCAGCAGACACTCTATGGGTTGCCTGTGTTGGGGCTTGGGTTCCATCCTTGTTGTCAGGGCTGCAGCAGACACTCTATGGGTTGCCTGTGTTGGGGCTTGGGTCCCATCCTTGTTGTCAGGGCTGCAGCAGACACTCTATGGGTTGCCTGTGTTGGTGCTTGGGCCCCATCCTTGTTGTCAGGGCTGCAGCAGACACTCTATGGGTTGACTGTGTTGGGGCTTGGGTCCCATCCTTGTTGTCAGGGCTGCAGCAGACACTCTATGGGTTGCCTGTGTTGGGGCTTGGGCCCCATCCTTGTTGTCAGGGCTGCAGCAGACACTCTATGGGTTGCCTGTGTTGGTGCTTGGGCCCCATCCTTGTTGTCAGGGCTGCAGCAGACAGACAACTCTAAGGGTCGCGGCCTGGACTCGTCTTTCTTTCATTCTTTTTCACACTCATGTGAAAGTCATCCCTGGATCTGTACTGTAATGCATTGTGCAGACACCTGTGGGCCAACTTTACAGAGGTGGGGAAGAGAAGAGGAGAGGGGGTCAGGTTGCCATTGCAAGGCTTTTAATCAAGACGCGTTGACTAATCGTCCTGAGATTAGGCCCTTAGACAAGGAGTCTTTCATCCTGACAGAACCACAAGGGGGTTGAGGGGTGGAGGGGTGGAGGGGGAGGAGTAGAGGGGAGGAGAGGAAAGTACAGCTGGCATACTGTACCTGTGTTGTGTGCTTTGTTTGGTCACACACACACACACACACACACACACACACACACACACACACACACACACACACACACACACACACACACACACACACACACACACACATAACCACACACACACATAACCACACACACACACACACACACATACCCACACACACACACACACATACCCACACACACACACACACACACACACATACACACACACACACACACACACACACACACACACACACACACACCCTCTCTCTCTCCTGCTGTATACCTCTCTGTTTTTTGTCTCTGTCTCGTTCAATCTCTGTGTCTCTCTCACTCTGTGGCTCTCTCTCTCTGTGGCTCTCTCACTCTGTGGCTCTCTCTCTCTGTGGCTCTCTCTCTCTGTGGCTCTCTCACTCTGTGGCTCTCTCACTCTGTGGCTCTCTCTCTCTGTGGCTCTCTCACTCTGTGGCTCTCTCACTCTGTGGCTCTCTCACTCTGTGGCTCTCTCACTCTGTGGCTCTCTCACTCTGTGGCTCTCTCACTCTGTGGCTCTCTGACTCTGTGGCTCTCTCACTCTGTGGCTCTCTCAATCTGTGGCTCACTCACTCTGTGTCTCTCTCTCTCTTAATTCAATGTCAAGGCTTTATTGGCATGTGAAATATATGTTAACATTGCCAAAGCAAGTGAAGTAGATAATAAACAAAAGTGAAATAAACAAGGTCATTTCCCAGGTCATTTGCTGTATATAAAACGAACAGTAAACATTACACTCACAGAAGTTCCAAAAGATTAAAGACTTTTCAAATGTCATATTATGTCTATATATTCTCTTCAACTGTCTTTCTCTCTCTCTCTTTCTCTTTCTCTTTCTCTTGCTCTCTCACTCTTCAACCCTCTCTCTCCTGCTCTTTCCCCCTCTCTCTCTCTCTCTCTCTCTCTCTCTCTCTCTCCCTTACTCTTGAACTTTGTCTCTCTCCTGCTCTTTCCCTCTCTCTCTCTCTCTCTTCAACCCTCTCTCTCCTGCTCTTTCCCTCTCTCTCTCTCTCTTCAACCCTCTCTCTCCTGCTCTTTCCCTCTCTCTCTCTCTCTTCAACCCTCTCTCTCCTGCTCTTTCCCTCTCTCTCCCTCTCTCTTCAACCCTCTCTCTCCTGCTCTTTCCCTCTCTCTCTCTCTCTCTTCAACCCTCTCTCTCCTGCTCTTTCCCTCTCTCTCTCTCTCTCTTCAACCCTCTCTCTCCAGCTCTTTCCCTCTCTCTCCCTCTCTCTTCAACCCTCTCTCTCCTGCTCTTTCCCTCTCTCTCTCTCTCTCTCTCTCTTCAACCCTCTCTCTCCAGCTCTTTCCCTCTCTCTCCCTCTCTCTTCAACCCTCTCTCTCCTGCTCTTTCCCTCTCTCTCTCTCTCTCTCTTCAACCCTCTCTCTCCTGCTCTTTCCCTCTCTCTCTCTCTCTTCAACCCTCTCTCTCCTGCTCTTTCCCTCTCTCTCCCTCTCTCTTCAACCCTCTCTCTCCTGCTCTTTCCCTCTTTCTCACTCTCTCCCTCTCTTCAACTCTCTCTCTATCTCTCTTTAACTGTCTCTCCCTCTCGCTCTCTCTCTCTGCACCCTGACGCCTAGCTAGATCTACCTACATGTGTGTTCGGAAACCTCAGCCCTTTCTCTCTAGCTCAGACAGACAAACGGGTGGTTTTGACTGAGATTGACTTTAGCGTTCAGTTTATGGTTTGTTAGTGTATGTTTGGGAGCGGGCCGTGCGCCTGTATATTGTTGTATGTAAATGAGGCGGCGAGCTGGTGTCGGACTGACCGGGCCATGGGCCTGACGTTACCCAGACTCCTCTCTTCTGTGTGTACTCCTCATGATGTCATTTAGAACGCACACAGGGCCCACGGACATGTGATGGAGCGAGAGAGAGACGGGGGGGAGGGGCTTGGCATATTGTAACACTCAGTTGTAGCTACAGTATATGTTTTACCTGACTGGTTGTCCTCCAGACTCAACGACACATGATGACTAATGTTCGGGTTGCTTCTTGATTTCAGTGTGAGTTGTTCAGTTGTTCAGAGGTTCATGTCTTGCTGGGCAGACTTGAGAGCATGCAGGATGAACAAACAGCTGACATGACTAAATATGGACCTGGTCGGCACCGTAATGCAACTCGTTAGGTTGTAAATATGAACAGCCTTACCAAGTCAAATGGGAAACTATTCAAAAAGCGTTGTCTCTGTTGTGAAATATTTCACAGGTATTCTGGGTAATATAATCTTATGTCAAGTCATGTTTCCTGTGGGGCCAACTGTCTGAAGATCCTGGATTAGGAGACATATAGACAAATACAGGCCGGTAGGTTCAGGTTGGATTTACAGGAGGAGGAGTGTGTTAACTCAACTTACTGGAAGGTGTGTGTGTGTGTGTGTGTGTTTGCACATACCTACCTGTGTGTGTGTGTGTGTATGTGTGTGTGTGCACATACCTACCTGTGCGTTTGTGTGTGTGGGTGGCTTTCAGCGGTAAGGTCAAGTGAGGGAACCAACTTGTTTTTCTCTCTCTCTCTCTTATAGGCGGTAGGTTTGTAGGGAGGAAGGGAGGGAGAACACAGTTTGGCATATGTTTTAGAGCATTACATCAAAGCGGTGTGTGTTTGTTAAAGAGCCTGATATTAGCAGACAAAGTGAGGAGATGTGGGAGGTGTGTTAATGTGGAGCCTCATAACCTTACCTCCGCTCTACAGACTCAGACTGACGCCAAACACACGTCTGACTGGGTTGTTGCTATAACAATCTCAGGCCCTGCGTGTGTGCGCATGTGTGCGTGTGCGTGCTCGCTCGCTCGCTCTGTATACTATAACAGTCTCAGAACCCTTTCCTCTCCCTCTACAACTCTTTCCCAGGTCATTTGCTGTATACAAAAAAAAATTCTCAGTCCATTCACCTGGTGAAGTAAGCGTTAAAGATGAAAGACGCCAGTCAGAAAGGCCCTCAGATCTGTGGGTGTGGCCTTCAAGGCCCTCAGATCTGTGGGTGTGGCCTTCCTGCTCAGTGATTTCAATCATGTTTAAGACATTGGTCAGATGTAAATCATCGGGTAACTAGTGTACATGCCCAAAGTATGACGCCCTATATCCTACTCTAAAAGGTATAGTCCATACACCTGTGGTGTGATAGTTGACTAGGTGTAGGCTGACTGCTGTATATTACACCTGTGGTGTGATAGTTGACTAGGTGTAGGCTGACTGCTGTATATTACACCTGTGGTGTGATAGTTGACTAGGTGTAGTCTGACTGCTGTATATTACACCTGTGGTGTGATAGTTGACTAGGTGTAGTCTGACTGCTGTATATTACACCTGCGGTGTGATAGTTGACTAGGTGTAGGCTGACTGCTGTATATTACACCTGCGGTGTGATAGTTGACTAGGTGTAGGCTGACTGCTGTATATTACACCTGCGGTGTGATAGTTGACTAGGTGTAGGCTGACTGCTGTATATTACACCTGTGGTGTGATAGTTAAACTAGGTGTAGGCTGACTGCTGTATATTACACCTGTGGTGTGATAGTTGACTAGGTGTAGGCTGACTGCTGTATATTACACCTGTGGTGTGATAGTTGACTAGGTGTAGGCTGACTGCTGTATATTACACCTGTGGTGTGATAGTTGACTAGGTGTAGGCTGACTGCTGTATATTACACCTGCGGTGTGATAGTTGACTAGGTGTAGGCTGACTGCTGTATATTACACCTGTGGTGTGATAGTTGACTAGGTGTAGGCTGACTGCTGTATATTACACCTGTGGTGTGATAGTTGACTAGGTGTAGGCTGACTGCTGTATATTACACCTGTGGTGGGATAGTTGACTAGGTGTAGGCTCTGGTATATATTTCCTCAGGCCTTTTGTCATGCGCTCCACACTGGATATCAGCACTTTTATTGTTTCACTGTATGTGTTCTGAGAATGGCTGCTTGGCTGTTGCTGCTCTTGATGGTACAGTAAGCCAGCCAGCCACCTCACCTACCTGGGCACCAGTCACATCAGTGTGCTGTGTGCTGTCTCAGGCATGTGTCTACATGGTAAGCCCCCTTTGAATAGAGACTTGTGCTGAGTAAGCAGTGAGCCACGTAGAATGACAAAGGACAGCAAACAAAGTCAAACACCACTGGGACTTTTGCTCTTTTCAAAAGTCCCTGTTGAATAGGTTGAATGGTCCGGCCCGGAGCTCTCCATTGTTCCCTGATTAACTCTTCCGGAAGTGTATGTTTGTAGTTTGTTCAGGCGTTGTACATGCGTCCTACAAAACCAGCAGGTTGGCATCTTAGGGAGGTTTAAATATTGTGTATTTAATATTGTCTATTTCCTTCATTGAACCAGGATCCAATCTACCTCAATACATTGTGGTTTCTAGTGGTGTGTTCCTTACGTTGGCTAAAATGGGAAGTTTGACTTCTCAGATCCTGTTTTTGTAGCTGCTGACTGGATGGGTTCTCTTCTGACTGACTGCCCACGTATGTACCTACCTACTGCACAGCTCTCTATCCCACGCACCAGGCCAGTGTTCATTAGGCACAAAACACATGAAAACGGATTGAAACAAGGAGCTAATACCTGAAAAACTACAATTTTTGCCCTTTTGAACATGATCCAAGACTGAGAGATAGAGACTGACAGATACAGACTGACACATACAGACTGGCAGATACAGATTGACACATACAGACTGGCAGATACAGACTGACACATACAGACTGACACATACAGACTGGCAGATACAGACTGACACATACAGACTGGCAGATACAGACTGGCAGATACAGACTGGCAGATACGGACTGGCAGATACGGACTGGCAGATACGGACTGGCAGATACGGACTGGCAGATACAGACTGGCAGATACGGACTGGCAGATACGGACTGGCAGATACGGACTGACACATACAGACTGACACATACAGACTGGCAGATACAGACTGACACATATAGACCGACACATACAGACTGACACATATAGTCTGACACATATAGACCGACACATATAGACTGACACATATAGACTGACACATATAGACTGATACATACAGACTGGCAGATACATACTGGCAGATACAGACTGACACATATAGACTGACACATATAGACTGACACATATAGACTGACACATATAGACTGACACATATAGACTGACACATATAGACAGACACATATAGACTGACACATATAGACTGACACATATGGACTGATACATACAGACTGGCAGACTATCACCCACACTGTTGATCTGCCACCTAATTAACCAAACTCTTAATTGAGGATCCTTCTCCCCTATGTTCTAGGTCAGTGCTTCCCAACCTCTTTAAAGGTGCCGTACCTCTTCAAACGTTCAACCTCCAGCTGCGTACCCCTTCCTGCACCAGGGTCAGCGCACTCTCAAATGTTGTTTTTTGCCATCATTGTAAGCCTGCCACACACACACTACACGATACATTTATTAAACATAAGAATGAGTGTGAGTTTTTGTCACAACCCGGCTCGTGGGAAGTGACAAAGAGCTCTAATAGGACCAGGGCACAAATGGTAAGAATCAAAATGTTGCTTTTTATTTAACCATCTTACAAAAAAACTTATTTGTTCATCAAAAATGGTGAATAACTCACCACAGGTTAATGAGAAGGGTGTGAATAACTCACCACAGGTTAATGAGAAGGGTGTGAATAACTCACCACAGGTTAATGAGAAGGGTGTGAATAACTCACCACAGGTTAATGAGAAGGGTGTGAATAACTCACCACAGGTTAATGAGAAGGGTGTGAATAACTCACCACAGGTTAATGAGAAGGGTGTGAATAACTCACCACAGGTTAATGAGAAGGGTGTGAATAACTCACCACAGGTTAATGAGAAGGGTGTGAATAACTCACCACAGGTTAATGAGAAGGGTGTGAATAACTCACCACAGGTTAATGAGAAGGGTGTGAATAACTCACCACAGGTTAATGAGAAGGGTGTGAATAACTCACCACAGGTTAATGAGAAGGGTGTGAATAACTCACCACAGGTTAATGAGAAGGGTGTGAATAACTCACCACAGGTTAATGAGAAGGGTGTGAATAACTCACCACAGGTTAATGAGAAGGGTGTGAATAACTCACCACAGGTTAATGAGAAGGGTGTGAATAACTCACCACAGGTTAATGAGAAGGGTGTGAATAACTCACCACAGGTTAATGAGAAGGGTGTGAATAACTCTCCACAGGTTAATGAGAAGGGTGTGAATAACTCACCACAGGTTAATGAGAAGGGTGTGAATAACTCACCACAGGTTAATGAGAAGGGTGTGAATAACTCTCCACAGGTTAATGAGAAGGGTGTGAATAACTCACCACAGGTTAATGAGAAGGGTGTGAATAACTCACCACAGGTTAATGAGAAGGGTGTGAATAACTCACCACAGGTTAATGAGAAGGGTGTGCTTGAAAGGATGCACATAACTCTGCACTGTTGGGTTGTATTGGAGAGTCTCAGTCTTAAATCATTTCCCACAGACAGTCTGTGCCTGTATTTAGTTCTCATGCTAGTGAGGGCCGAGAATCCACTCTCATATAGGTACATGGTTGCAAAGGGCATCAGTGTCTTAACAGCGTGATTTGCCAAGGCAGGATACTCTGAGCGTGTAGACCAATCCAGAAATCTGGCAGTGGCTTCTGATTAAATAACATTTTCACAGAACAGCTTGTTGCAATTTTGATGAGGCTCTCTTGTTGAGATATCAGTAAGTGGACTGGAGGCAGGGCATGAAAAGGATAACGAATCCAGTTGTTTGTGTCATCCTTTCGGGAAAGTGCCTGCATAATTGCATGCATAATTGCATGCCCAACTGACTCAGGTGCTTCGCGATATCACATTTGACATTATCCGTAAGCTTGAGTTCATTTGCACACAAAAGAATCCTACATTAATGGAAAGACCTGTGTGATGTCCTTGTTAATGCAGACAGAGAAGAGCTCCAACTTCTTCATTTAATCATAGCCTCAATTTTTTCCCGCACATTGATAGTTGCGCAGAGTCCCTGTAATCCTAGATTCAGATCATTCAGGGGAGAAAAAACATCACCCAGATAGACCAGTCGTGTGAGAAACTCGTCATCAAGTGAAAATTATGGTCAGTAAAGAAAACTTATTTTATTTTATCTTTATTTAACTAGGCAAGTCAGTTAAGAACAAATTATTATTTTCAATGACGGCCTACGAACAGTGGGTTAACTGCCTTGTTCAGGGAAGAACAACAGATTCTTACCTTGTCAGCTCGGGGATTCAATCTTGCAACCTTCCGGTTACTAGTCCAACACTCTAACCACTAGGCTACCTGCCACCTTAAAGAAAATTTTTGGGCTTCTCCATGTTTAATCGAAATGTACAGCTGTGTATTGTCCGCATAGCAGTGAAAGTTAACATTATGTTTCCGAATGACATCTCCAAGAGGTTAAATATATAATGAATAGGACAAACCATCCACAGAGACAAACTGATATCTTTCCGACAGATAAGGTCTAAACCAGGCCAGAACTTGTCCATGTAGACAAATTTGGGTTTCCAATCTCTCCAAAAGAATGTGGTGATCGATGGTATCAAAAGCAGCACTAAGGTCTAGGAGCACGAGAACAGATGTAGAGCCTCGGTCTGACGCCATTAAAAGGTCATTTACCACCTTCACAAGTGCGGTCTCAGTGCTGTGATGGGGTCTAAAACCAGACTGAAGTGTTTTGTATACATTATTTGTCTTCAGGAAGGCAGTGAGTTGCTGTGCAACACCTTTTCAGTTTGTTTTGAGAGGAATGCGTGATTCGATATAGGCCGATAGTTTTTAATATTTTCTGGGTCAACGTTTGGCTTTTTGGTTACGTGTCCGTCTTCAACGTTGTGAACATTTCACCCTACTGAGCCGTCAAGTTCAGAAGTTAAACTACTTGAACTACTATGACGTCCCATCAGTCTAGTGAACCGGCATTCCCTGCACCAGCCTATCTACTGTACTGTAGAACATCTGTAAAAGAAGTGTCAAATTGCCTTGATATAAAGTGCATGGAGACGTTTCTATGGTTTGTTAATTGAACTCTACCACTCTGCCCGGTTCTCTCATCTCCCTGCACTTTAGCTACTTTGCCTGCCATGTGGTTGGTTTCTCTAGTAGCTAGTGTACTGTGCCTTCCACATAGGCCAACCGGAGCAGCCTGCCCTGCCCTCCAGCAGCATAGCTACAGTACATGTACTGTATCTAACAGTTAGCATTGTACCTTGCTGTACTCTGCTATGATGTACTCTGCTGTGCCTTTCAGTACGCCAACAGGAGCGGCCTGCTCTCTCCTGCTAGTCTGCCCTGCAGCTGCCAGTCTGGCTCTGAGTCCTACTTCTGCTTCACTCTTCAGGAATGGAGAATAATAACAAAGGAAATCAATTAAATAACACTAAAGCATTTTGCGGTTGAGGAGAGAGAAAAAAGCGAGACATACCTTGAGAGATGGCGAGGAAGGGACTGAGGCTTCAGGATATGAATAGGAGTTTGTGAGCATATGTGTGTGTGTCTGTGTGTATGTGTGTATGTGTGTAAAGGAGCAGGCTGGGAACGGGGTACTTGGCCCTCCAGGTGTGTGCCGATGGCTGTCGAGACTTGTGGGGGCTCACTGTGGAGGTGGCTACGTGACAGGAGTAATGACAGGCTGCAGCGAGTGAAGACATGAGTGTGTGTGTTCGCCTGCGGGCATATGTTGGTCCGGCCCCCGTCAGCACAGACACACACAGAACCACACGGAAAAACACACATACACACATGCACGTACAACAATGTACCATACAGTGTATCAGACTGCACATCCCAGACACTGCAGTCTGTTAGAGGAGTGACAGCAGGAGGAGTCAGCACTCCACCTCTCCTCCTCTCCACCTCTCCTCCTCCACTCCACCTCTCCTCCTCTCCACCTCTCCTCCTCCACTCCACCTCTCATCCTCTCCACCTCTCCTCCTCTCCACCTCTCCACCTCTCCTCCTCTCCACCTCCACCTCTCCTCCTCTCCTCCTCTCCTCCTCTCCACCTCTCCTCATCTATTCATTAGGTTACGCAATTGAAAAAGGTTCAGGTAGTCTCGCAGTTAAGAGCATTAGGCGAGTAGCCATGAAGTGCTTTGAAAGGCTGGTCATGGCTCACATCAACAGCCTCCTCCCTAGACCCACTCCAATTCGCATACCGCCTCAACAGATCCACAGATGACTCAATCTCAATTTCACTCCACACTGCCCTTTCCCACCTGAACAAAAGGAACACCTATGTGAGAATGCTGTTCATTGACTACAGCTCAGCGCCCCTCAGGGGTGTGTAGTTAGTCCCCTCCTGTGCTCCCTGTTCACCCACAACTGGCCAAACATGACTTCATTACACCATGATTACGTTTGCTGACGACACAACAGAGGTAGGCCTGATCACCGACAACGATGAGACAGCCTATTGGGAGGAGGTCAGAGACCTGGCAGTGTGATGCCAGGACAACAACCTTTCCCTCAATGTGAGAAAGACAAAGGAGACGATTGTGGACTACAGGAAAAGGTGGGCCAAAAAGGCGCCCATTAACATCAATGGGACTGTAGTGGAGCAGGTCGAGTGTTTCAAGTTCCTTGGTGTCCACATCACCAACGAACTATCATGGTCCAAACATACCAGGACAGTTGTGAAGAGGGCACGACAAGACCTTTTCCCTCTCAGGAGACTGAAAAGATTTGACATGGTTCCCCAGATCCTCATAAAGTTCTACAGTTGCACCATCGAGAGCATCCTGACCGGTTGCATCACTGCCTGGGGTGGCAAATGCTTGCCATCTGACCATAAGGCGCTACATGAGGCGCCAGTACATCACTGGGGCCAAGCTTCCTGCCATCCAGGACCTCTATACCAGGCGGTGTCAGAGGAAGGCCCTAAAAATTGTCAGCAACTCCAGCCACCCTAGTCATAGACTGTTATTTCTGCTACCGCACGGCAAGCTGTACTGGAGCGAGAAGTCTAGGACTAAAAGGCTCCTTAACAGTTTCTACCCCCAAGCCGTAAGACTGCTGAACAATTAATCAATTGGCTACCGGAATATTTACATTTTACATTTACATTTACATTTATTTTGTACACTGCTGCTACTCGCTGTTTATTATTGAAGGATAGTCACTTCACCCCTACCTACATGTACAAATTACCTCAATAACCTGTACCCCTGCACGTTGACTCGGTTCCCGCACCGCCTGTATATAGCCTTGTTATTGTTATTTTATTGTGTTACTTTTTAAAAATCATTTTTTACTTTAGTTTATTTGGTAAATATTTTCTCAACTCTTTCTTGAACTGCACTGTTGGTTAAGGCCTTGTATGTAAGTATTTCACGGTAAGGTCTACAATTGTTGTATTAGGCACGTGACAAAGTTTGATTTGATTTGACACTGCAATGTTACAGAGCAGCTCACATGGTGTAGAAGAGATGTGATTGTCTGTCAGGTAATAAGGAGTCCCTCTAGCTCTATCCGTTACAAGTCCTGTCTTCAACGTTGTGAACATATTCACCCTACTGAGCAGTCAAGTTCAGAAGTTTTGAACTTGCCTTGAGAGGGTCAAGTGTGACATTTCCGTCACCTGATAATGACTGGTTTAACAAGTTGATGATGAGTAGCTTGAGTAAGTTTTACATTCAGGTTTGACATCTTTGTGTTTCAAAGATGGTGATGTGCCAATTCCTGTATACTTCTGTTGTAATGATATGCTAGTTACACTAAATGTGTACACTAATCCCCTGTTTGATGAGGAGCATATACTTAGCACATTACAGTACTATTTGAAGAACACAATGATTTGTAGACACAGACAGACAGAGAGACAGACAGACAGGACACACACACACACACACACCGACAATGGTTACTGTACAACAATGCACATTATTGTTGTGGCTTCCCGGGAGGCTTCAAAGCTTGAATCACAGGGAAGGAGAACTGTGCGTGTGGTCAGCGGTACTCTCCTTGACACAATACAGGTCTGAGGAGAGCCCTTCTCCAGTGGTGGGGGTTCCACAGTGGGCTCACCACGCCGGCCGCATCCAGCAGCCCTGTTTCCCCATTTCCCTGTTCCTGAGGTGCTCAGAACCACAGTGAATACAGACGCACCATTGTCTTCTCTCCCATGTACAGTTGAAGTCGGAAGTTTACATAAAACCTTAGCCAAATACATTTAAACTCAGTTTTCACAATCCCTGACATTTAATCCTAGTAAAAATTCCCTGTCTTAGGTCAGTTAGGATCTCCACTTTATTTTAAGAATGTGAAATGCCAGAATAATAGTTGAGAGAATGATTTATTTCAGCTTTTAATTCTTTCATCACATTCCCAGTGGGTCAGAAGTTTACATACACTCAATTAATATTTGGTAGCATTGCCTTTAAATCGTTTAACTTCGGTCAAACATTTCGGGTAGCCTTCCACAAGCTTCCCACAATAAGTTGGGTGATTTTTGCCCATTCCTCCTGACAGAGCTGGTGTAACCGAGTCATGTTTGTCGGCCTCCTTGCTCGCACAAGCTTTTTCAGTTCTACCCACACATTTTCTATAGGATTGAGGTCAGGGTTTTGTGATGGCCACTCCAATACCTTGAATTTGTTGTCCTTAAGCCATTTTGCCACAACTTTGGAAGTATGCTTGGGGTCATTGTCCATTTGGAAGACCCATTTGCGACCAAGCTTTAACTTCCTGACTGATGTCTTAAGATGTTGGTTCAATATATCCACATATTTTTCTTTCCTCATGATGCCATCTATTTGTGAAGTGCACCCGTCCCTCCTGCAGCAAAGCACCCCCCCAACATGATGCTGCCACCCCTGTGCCTCCCCCTTTTTCCTCCAAACATAACGATGGTCATTATGGCCAAACAGTTTTATTTTCGTTTCATCAGACCAGAGGACATTTCTCCAAAGAGTACAATCTTTGTCCCCATGTGCAGTTGCAAACTGTAGTCAGGAGCAGTGGCTTCTTCCTTGCTTAGCGGCCTTTCAGGTTATGTCGATATAGGACTTGTTTTACTGTGTATATAGATACTTTGGTACCTGTTTCCTCCAGGATCTTCACAAGGTCATTTGCTGTTGTTCTATGATTGATTTGCACTTTTCACACCAAGGTATGTTAATCTCTAGGAGACAGAACACGTCTCCTTCCTGAGCGGTATGACGGCTGCGGTCCCATGGTGTTTATACTTGTGTACTATTGTTTGTACAGATGAACGTGGTACCTTCAGGCGTTTGGAATTGCTCCCAAGGATGAACCAGTCTTATAGAGGTCTACAATTCTTTTTCTGAGGTCTTGGCTGATTTCTTTTGATTTTCCCATGATGTAAAGCAAAAAGGTAGGCCTTGAAATACATCCACAGGTACACATCCAATTGACTAAAATGATGTCAAGTAGCCTATCAGAAGCTTCTAATGCCATAATTTTCTGGAATTTTCCAATGTGTTTGAAGGCACAGTCAACTTAGGGACTGTGTCGTGACAATTATAAGTGAAATAATCTGTCTGTAAACAATTGTTGGAAAAATTACTTGTGTCATGCACAAAGTAGATGTCCTAACCGACTTGCCAAAACTATAGTTTGTTAACAATACATTTGTGGAGTGGTTGAAAAACGAGTTTTAATGACCCCAACCTAAGTTCATGTCAACTTCCGACTTCAACTGTAGGACACAGTTGAGATGCATCAGACCCAATTTTGTGTGTGTGTGTGTGTGTGTGCGGCCATCTCCTTGCTATTACTCTCCCCTCACCATCCAATCCTAGTTCACCAATTAGCTAAGTCTACAGACTCTAAATGTAATTGCCAACATCTTTGAAGTTAAGTCAAGTATGAACGGCCCTGCCTTCGCTACCAGTCATGTGAACCATCCACAGGTGGGTCATCCCATAGTCTGCGGCCAGTAAACTGGGCCATGTCCTGCCGGGCTACAGCTCAGTAGCTTTTGTCACAGAGGATCAGACAACATTGTCATGTGATTTTTGAGTCCTCATGAGATTATTATTTTTTTCTCAATTAGGGTCCAATGTCGCTGTGTGTTCAAAGGAGAGGATAGTTGTGTTTTGTTCCCCTGTTGTTTGGGAGCTCAGGGATCTTAGGAAAAGTTGAAAGCCATCCCACTGTTGAGAAGAGCAGCTGAACCTCGGGACTTCATCTGGTTTACAGTACAAAGTGGCCACTCAATCTCCCACAATGCAACACCAGGCCTATACGTCTCTCAGTTGGATTTGATATGATCCAGAGGGTATTAAAATGTATGGAAATGTATCAAAGCTCAAAGCCTCATTCCTCTATGGTCTTGTTGTCATAGCTTTTTGGTCTTCTGTCCATTGTTGTTTTTGGATTACAGAGAGACACTCACCACAGTGGCCTGCGGAGACACCTACACTTCTAGTTGGGATCTCTTTTCTTGGCCTTGGAACAGTGCTTTACTTAGGATGCATTCCTGACTACTGACACACTCCAGTGGAGGGGCGGATTAGAGAGGAACTCTGCTGTATGGCCTTCTGGTTCTTCTTCTCCGCTCGGGAGCAACACATGGGGGGTCATCTCCATGACAATGGTGCACCACAACAAAACAGTGGTTTCGCCATCAACCGGTTTGACAGAGAGTTAGTTGGTGGCGCTCCTTGAGTGGCTAAGTGAGGAGGTTTAAGAATTAGGATAAAATTGGTTGTCTGAATTAGCTCAAATAGGATGCATATGATAAGTTGTTTTCTTGCTACTCTAAACATGTACCTTTCGCTCCCTCAACCGTCAACGGATTCAGTTCTACCCCAATAGTGCTTGACAATAGGAGATGCTAATGTAACCAACTGGGGATTGAAGCTGGGTCTCCTGCGCACCACTATAATCTGTTAGCCCACTGAGCTGAAGCCTGTGCATTAACTCAGGGAAGCTAACGCAAGTCTTTGCGTCTCATGCGAGGTAACTCATCACGCAAGTGTGGTTCACAGAACCACTTCCATTACACGATCAATCAATGAATACAATATGTTTATAAACCCACTTTTAGTCTACATCAGCAGTTGTCACCAAGTGCTTGTACAGAGTGCAACACTAGTTTACAGTCTCTGAGTTGAGGAGTGGCAGTCCGTCCCAGTCCCCATTCTGACTGTCCTGATTACCTGTGGCCCACTGTGGGTGGCCATGTGGCCCACTGTGGGTGAAGGAGAGGTGGACTGAACATTGAGCTTCTCCTGACCAATCAGACAGGAGACCACAAGTTACATTTTGGTAAACCCTTGACTGGCCGCCACTGACATCATATCCTACTGGGGACGAACCCACCACCTTTTGAGTTTTGATCTCTGTGAACAGTTACCCTACTCAGGGGCATCATGCATCCCCAAGCTCTGAGGCGCACAACGTACGTGAGGATGGCTAGAGGTGGTCCAGAGTTGGAGCGTTGTGCATTTTTCAAACACCTTTTTCCTGCAATCTAGAGCCATGTCAAAGCATGTTTATTTGTATTTTTATGCATATCTAAGCCTACAGTACCTCTTGAGCTGTCTGTCTGACTGGTGGTTCTTTTTTTGAAGAAACTAAATATGCTTCACTGCTAAAATTTGGGTAAAAGATTAAAGGAATGTGAGTCTTATTCAGTAATTGCTTGCTTTTCTAAAGTCTACCAACCTTGCCAGCAGGCATGCCAGCTAAGATCGTTAGACAAGCGAGCTACTCTAACTTGATTGACAGCCTGAAATGTCTTCTTGGCAGCTAGTTATGAGGTTAGGTGATTAGGAACCTATCTGGGCTAAATACAACTTCATAAAGTTGCTAGGTGGCTAGGAGTATTACAGAGAAGAAAATAAATACAAATGTCATTAAACAATTGTCCCCTGTTCCCCCTATGGGCATGACGCCTCTAACCCTACTTCTACTACCAATGCTGCTCAGCTGATCTCCATTCTCCTACTGCTTGTCATCTTTCTCCTGTTGCTCCTCCTCTTCTTCCTCAACCTCCTTCTCATCCGCTTCTTCCTCATCCTCCTTCTCATCCTCTTCTTCCTCATCCTCCTCCACCTCTTCTTCCTCATCCTCCTTCTCCTCCTCTTCTTCATCCTCCTCCTCTTCCTCATCATCATTCTCCTCCTCTTCCTCATCATCATTCTCCTCCTCTTCTTCCTCATCATTCTCCTCTTCTTCCTCATCCTTCTTCTCTTCTTCCTCATCCTCCTTCTCCTCTTCTTCCTCATCCTCCTTCTCCTCTTCTTCCTCATCCTCCTTCTCCTCTTCTTCCTCATCCTCCTTCTCCTTTTCTTCCTCCTCCTTCTCCTCTTCTTCCTCATCCTCCTTCTCCTTTTCTTCCTCCTCCTTCTCCTCTTCTTCCTCTTCATCTTTCTCCTCTTCTTACTCATCCTCCTCCTCTTCTTCCCCATCCTCCTTCTCATCCTCTTCTTCCTCATCCTCCTTCTCATCCTCTTCTTCCTCATCCTCCTTCTCATCCTCTTCTTCCTCATCCTCCTCCTCTACCTCTT
Organism: Oncorhynchus kisutch; assembly: GCF_002021735.2. NCBI lineage: Eukaryota > Metazoa > Chordata > Actinopteri > Salmoniformes > Salmonidae > Oncorhynchus > Oncorhynchus kisutch. Next base: position 7,763,537 of record NW_022261983.1, read on the forward strand.
CTTCATCCTCCTCTTCTTCATCCTCCTTCTTTCTCTTCATCCTTCTCCTCTTCTTCCCCATCCTCCTTTTCCTCCTCCTCTTCTTCTTCCTCATCCTCCTTCTCCTCTTCTTCCTCCTCTTCTTTCTCTTCATCCTTCTCCTCTTCTTACTCATCCTCCTCCTCTTCTTCCCCATCCTCCTTTTCCTCCTCCTCTTCTTCTTCCTCATCCTACTCCTCTTATTCCTCATCCTCATTCTCCTCTTCTTCTTCATCCTCCTCCTCCTCCTTTTCTTCCTCCTCCTCCACTCTTCTTCCTCACGCTGGCCCTTTTCTAGGTCAAAAGTGATGCAGAGTAGATAGATGGAGCAGAGAGAGAAAGCAAACATGCTGTGATGAAAGAGTTACTGTGGGCCCTGTCCGACGAACTGGGCCGTTCAATCTTCACAGCCTCTAGGCTGTTGGTTCAGTCATCACATTAAATATGGAGGATTCTGACTGTAAACATCTTTATGTATGCATTTACATCATCATAATCATCATAATATCACCTCTCTTGCATTTATCACCAACCACCAATCATTTTCTAATCATGATCAGCTAGGTCCTGTATCTCCACCATTGTTGGAGTGATGGTTAGAGGTTTCAGTGGGTTTAATTACATGACATGAATTCTATTTGTTCCTGAAGTAAGCTGGGTGTTGGCGAACACGCAGGTCATATTTCTGTCTGGAAACACCCCTGGTTTGATTGACTGCTTCAATTATCAAGTGCGGTTGCAACAACAACATATCATCATATAGCCACTCTGAGAGGAATTTATGGTAATTCATTGTAATACTACTTTTATTTCTTAGTATTAGTGTGACCTTTTGTGTGTCACGTAGAATAGCCTGGGACACGGGATAGGGGCAACTTTAGAGAACTACATAACTGCATTTAGGCCTACAGTTGAAGTCTGAATTTGAGGCCTGCGTTACTACATCATGATTTTAAAGTTTGTCACTCAGTGTCTGAAATGCAAGGTTAATATCATCTGGAGAGCCCATTTAAAGGTGAGCTTCACCCAAAACCAATCCGTTGTTTTGGGCATCTGATTTCCATAAGGGGGTCACGTTTTTTCACGGTACCTTTTTTCACAGGAGCTCACAGAACCTCCACTTTTTCTTTGACAGTAAAAATGACTTTTCAATGTGGCATGAACACCACCTGTCATGATGTTTTTATCTGATTGTCTCACAGAAAGTAGGTTACCTTTTCGCATTCGTCCAAAATAATCCCAGCATCCGAGCAGTGTGCCGTGTACCCGCCAACTTCCCTTAAACTCCAGTGGTGTATTGCAATTGTTTTAGGTGGGAGTGCAACATTTGTTTTTATGATGCCATAATTTAACAATTATAATTTCTGTCGATACCCAATTGATTATCATTGTAGGATAGGCCTATGCATAAAATGTATCCTCCAATCGCAACGTCTGTCTATGCCCACACATATTGTTTCAAGAACATGTTCTATTTTTAATACCCTGAAACACCAAGTTATGGCATACCTTATTTCAAAATAGGCCATCATCACAGTGAATTATGAAGAATAATTCTTCACGTTTTACCGGTGAAACATCCAAACTGCGTTTGCATGCCAATCATTTGATCTCAATCATTTTCATGGGAATGGGCATGTAGATCTACTTGAAATACTGTTCGGTGAAGGAATTCGAGCAGATGGTGTTAACTAACTAGTAGCCTTTCTGTTTCAATCAACACATATATCCTGCCTAGTGGCAGTGCGGTTGAGTTTTGGCGCATGAGGATTTTTAAAAACTATATAGCTTCAGATAAGAGATGGCTGAGGGGGTGTTTTTGGTGGGATTTATTAAAGACCTACTATGCTACAGTATATGCTATTATATTTGGTAAAATACGAATACGAATACGAATACGAATACGGTAAAATACGAATGAATCATTATGTGATCTTGCGGAGACATTGATTCAGCTTTGATCTAACTTCACTTAATGAGCACCATTGTGAGAAGTGATCATCTTCTATTTGTTAGAATAAGACCAGAGGAGGACTACTAGACGAAGGCAACAGAACCTGATGAAGGTTATTTCAAGTCATTTGATCGCCCGTGGAGTCGTGGTGCTGAAAGAACAGCACCGTACGTAACCAGGGGGTCACATATCCTTCTGGGTTCCACTGAGCAAGAGGGACTGTTATGGACATCATGGCAGACTCATGGTGAATTTGGATCCTAGATCTGTAAAGTACGACACATTCAGAAACAGTTTCCGTCCTCAAGGCATCTCAGAGGTGACTACAGCACTCCAGAACATAAATTTTATCTGGAACTTAAACCACAATGTTGCTAGTGAATGGTGATAGCAGTGGTATGTAGGGCAGCCTAGTTGACCCAGTATACCTTGTTGTGCCATTAGTGCTGTTAGGACTGCAGTTGGCAGGCAGCTGACACGTGTGTGTATGTGGGGGGAAACCCAGGGATGTTCTGATATTGTTGAGTCATTTAAAAATACTAAGTTGGGCCTTGGGTCTTACTGGAGTTTACTTCTGAAGTGACACGTAGCTAAACTAAGTTGTGGTCTGAACCCTTTGCCTCTGACTCTAAACGTGATTGTTTGATCTACTGTTTGGTGTAGTACCTGATCATCCAAGATTCAGGTGACTTGTCACCTGACGTCTGGTGTGAGGTGACGGTTGTGTGCGGTGGTGCCCCTAGCCACCCCTCGCTGCCTCCCCTACCCCAGACCTGTCTGAAAGCGAGAGTTGGCAGCAGGCATGATGGGAACAGGGAAGGTGCGGTCGTGTGGGTCTGTTGTGCTCCTGTAGTGACAGCCTTCGGTTCCTCCTTCTAGAACACTGCCTCAACCCTCCTCCTCCCACCACCCCTCCTCCCCTGGCCCCCCACCACCCACCAACTTACTCTCCCAGAACCTTGCTGTCTGACTTCCTGTCTGCTGGAGGCCTACCACTTCTTCAGTGTGTGCTTCAGTAATTGATAGGCCTGAGATAATAGACGACCTCACTAATAGACAACCTCACTAATAGACAACCTCACTAATAGACACCCTCACTAATAGACACCCTCACTAATAGACACCCTCACTAATAGACACCCTCACTAATAGACACCCTCACTAATAGATACCCTCACTAATAGACACCCTCACTAATAGACACCCTCACTAATAGACACCCTCACTAATAGACACCCTCACTAATAGACACCCTCACTAATAGACACCCTCACTAAGAGACAACTTCAGTAATAGACACCCTCACTAATAGACACCCTCACTAATAGACAACCTCACTAATAGACACCCTCACTAATAGATAACTTCACTAAGATACAACTTCAGTAATAGACACCCTCACTAATGGACAACCTCACTAATAGACACCCTCACTAATGGACAACCTCACTAATAGACACCCTCACTAATAGGCACCCTCACTAATAGGCACCCTCACTAATAGGCACCCTCACTAATAGGCACCCTCACTAATAGATAACTTCACTAAGATACAACTTCAGTAATAGACACCCTCACTAATGGACACCCTCACTAATGGACAACCTCACTAATAGACAACCTCACTAATAGACACCCTCACTAATAGACACCCTCACTAATAGGCACCCTCACTAATAGGCACCCTCACTAATAGGCACCCTCACTAATAGACAACTTCACTAGGAGACACCCTCACTAGGAGACACCCTCACTAGGAGACACCCTCACTAGGAGACACCCTCACTAAGAGACACCCTCACTAAGAGAACCTTGATAATAGACAACTTCACTAATGGACAACCTCACTAATTGACAACCTTGCTCACTCAGATACTTAAAAAAATATATAATTCAAAACCAAATTTGATCAAACAGCCAATCAAAAGAAAGCAGACACATTGACAATGTAATCTGAGAGTGAGAGAGACGGTGGGCAGCAGGCTTTAAATAGAACACAAATCAAGGAGAAATAACTGGAATGTCTTC
>NW_022261983.1:7772536-7782536 GCF_002021735.2 Oncorhynchus kisutch
ACAAAAATACTGAATGAACACTTATTTTAACTTAATATAATATATCAATAAAATCTATTTAGCCTCAAATAAATAATGAAACATGTTCAATTTGGTTTAAATAATGCAAAAACAAAGTGATGGAGAAGAAAGTAAAAGTGCAATATGTGCCATGTAAAATATGTGCCATGTAAGAAAGCTACCGTTTAAGAACATGAGAACATATGAAAGCCGGTGGTTCCTTTTAACATGAGTCTTCAATATTCCCAGGTAAGAAGTTTTAGGTTGTAGTTTTTATAGGAATTATAGGACTATTTCTCTCTATACCATTTGTATTTCATTAACTTTTGACTATTGGATGTTCTTAAAGGCACTTTAGTATTGCCAGTCTAACAGTATAGCTTCCGTCCCTCTCCTCGCTCCTAACTGGGCTCAAACCAGGAACACAACGACAACAGCCACCCTCGAAGCAGCATTACCCATGCAGAACAAGGGAATCAACCACTCCAAGTCTCAGAGCGAGTGACATTTGAAGCACTATTAGCGCTCACCCCGCTAACTAGCTAGCCATTTCACATCGGTTACACCAGCCTAATCTCGGGAGTTGATAGGATGGATTTCTTTTATGTAAATATGCAGGTTTAAAAATATATACTTCTGTGTATTGATTTCAAGAAAGGCATTGGTGTTTATGGTTAGGTACACATTGGAGCAATGATACGCACCGCATCGATTATATGCAACGCAGGACACACTAGATAAACTAGTAATATCATCAACCATGTGTAGTTAACTAGTGATTGATTGATTGTTTTTTTATAAGATAAGTTTAACTAGCTAGCAACTTACCTTGGCTTACTGCATTCGCGTAACAGGCAGTCTCCTCGTGGAGTGCAATGTAATCAGGTGGTTAGAGCGTTGGACTAGTTAACCCTAAGGTAGCTAGATTGAATCCCTGAGCTGACAAGGTAAAAATCTGTCGTTCTGCCCCTGAACGAGGCAGTTAACCCACTGTTCCTAGGCCGTCATTGAAAATAAGAATGTGTTCTTAACTGACTTGCCTCGTTAAATAAAGATGAAATAAAGGTGTAAAAAATACAGATTTCCGATTGTTATGAAAACTTGAAATCGGCCCTAATTAATCGGTCGACCTCTAATGACAATTGAGTACTTTTTCCACAACTAGCATCAAGGAACTGGCAGTGATTATGGGGTAGGTAGGGTTTACTGGTTGAGGGGTGATTATGGGGTAGGTAGGGTTTACTGGTGGAGGGGTGATTATGGGGTAGGTAGGGTTTACAAGTGGAGGGGTGATTATGGGGTAGGTAGGGTTTACTAATGGAGGGGTGATTATGGGGTAGGTAGGGTTTACTAGTGGAGGGGTGATTATGGGGTAGGTAGGGTTTACTAATGGAGGGGTGATTATGGGGTAGGTAGGGTTTACTAGTGGAGGGGTGATTATGGGGTAGGTAGGGTTTACAAGTGGAGGGGTGATTATGGGGTAGGTAGGGTTTACTAATGGAGGGGTGATTATGGGGTAGGTAGGGTTTACTGGTGGAGGGGTGATTATGGGGTAGGTAGGGTTTACTGGTGGAGGGGTGATTATGGGGTAGGTAGGGTTTACTGGTGGAGGGGTGATTATGGGGTAGGTAGGGTTTACTAATGGAGGGGTGATTATGGGGTAGGTAGGGTTTACTGGTGGAGGGGTGATTATGGGGTAGGTAGGGTTTACTGGTGGAGGGGTGATTATGGGGTAGGTAGGGTTTACTAATGGAGGGGTGATTATGGGGTAGGTAGGGTTTACTAGTGGAGGGGTGATTATGGGTTAGGTAGGGTTTACTAATGGAGGGGTGATTATGGGGTAGGTAGGGTTTACTAATGGAGGGGTGATTATGGGGTAGGTAGGGTTTACTAGTGGAGGGGTGATTATGGGGTAGGTAGGGTTTACTAGTGGAGGGGTGATTATGGGGTAGGTAGGGTTACTAGTATAGGGGTGCTTATGGGGTAGGTAGGGTTTACAAGTGGAGGGGTGATTACGGGGTAGGTAGGGTTTACTAGTATAGGGGTGATTATGGGGTAGGTAGGGTTTACAAGTGGATGGGTGATTATGGGGTAGGTAGGGTTTACAAGTGGAGGGGTGATTATGGGGTAGGTAGGGTTTACTGGTATAGGGGTGATTATGGGGTAGGTAGGGTTTACAAGTGGATGGGTGATTATGTGCATGTGCACACGTGAAAACACCAATCCTCACTGTCAGACACAGGGTCACAGACAGCATCAAACATGACATTCTCTTCCTCAAACCCTCTTCCGTTTTGTCTCGTTACTCTCCTGCCCCCGTGGTGGTTCTGCAGGTAATGTTTGATGGACAGGTGGAATGCAGAGCAACTGAGCTTGCAATGTATTTTGTATTGGCAATCTGTTCTTTGGGTTCTTAAGCAAACAGAGTGGTGCTATGTTCTGTTTTTACTGGTTTCACTTGTCCCTGTTCAACCTGTCAAACAGCAGGTCCCCCGGAGTACACTGGGCAGAGCAAACAACAAACATGGCTCTAATACTTTACTGCACTGACCTCCAGATAAGGAGAGGAAACACAGATAGTTAACCATGCAATGTGAAGAGGCTGTATTAAAACCATGTTTTCATGTAGACAAAATACAAGTTTAAAGTTATGCATTGAATTTACAGTATTGGGTTGGTTGTTTAAACAAGGAGGTAAAGCAAAGAATACTGTAGACTTCCTGAATGAATGTCTTGATATAGCCTAATATACTGTCACACCATTGTGTGGATGTTACACGTTAAGTGGGCGTGGATCTTACTTTTAGAGACGTTTTAGAGACGTTTACAAATGTGTGGCTACTTTGATTGCTCACACATTGCTGGTAGTAGTAGTGGTGGTAGCAGTAGTAGTGGTGGTAGCAGTAGTAGTAGTGGTAGTAGTAGTATTATCAGTAGTGGTAGTAGTAGTATTATCAGTAGTGGTAGTAGTAGTATTGGTGGTAGTAGTAGTATTGGCAGTAGTAGTGGTAGTAGTAGTATTACTGGTAGTAGTAGTAGTATTTGATTGAATTGAGCCCTTACTCTAATTCAGTTCTTTCAAATATATATTTTGTCATTTTGAAAAAGGTCACATTTTCTTTTTGCTTTAGTTTATACCAAGAACCAATTCCAGGTCTTATGCCAGCTGGATGAAGTGCTACTTTAAGTGCATGGGTCACATGCAATGGAAAACATGGAGAAAAACGTTGGGAACGTCTAAAAAGCTCATCAAAATATGGGTTTTCCAACTTGCTACTAATTTCCAGAATAAATGTTGCAACACCACCGTGTCCAGTTTTAGAACTGGAATAACGGAATAATGGCATGGAATAATAGAAGAGAGGACAAAGTCAAACTAACTGTGTTGTGTTCATGGTTGGGTTTATGTGTCGGTCTTCAGCTGGTTTAAGTGTTTATTGTAGTACAATGCATTGTGCCTCCTGCCTTGTTGTCCTTTGTTGAAATGCCACAGAATATATGGTTATTCAGGCCTGTATACTACACTTTCATCCAATGGGTTTATATTGTTTTAAATCAGCCTCTATAATGTTCAAAGCATTCATTTGAGGTTGTGGAACATAGTGGTTTAACCTGAGGAAGGGACAGCGAGACACACACAGAGAGACAGAGAGACAGACAGTTTATATTGTTCTAAGTGAAGTATGTGCTGCTTTCCACACCAGTGCTGTTGTGGGTCACAGGCTCATCATTGCCCAGCCCATCTCTTTGTAGTAGTGGCTGGTCTACCTTATTGTATCTCTCCTCTGCTGTTGTGGGTCACAGGCTCATCATTGGCCAGCCCATCTCTTTGCAGTAGTGGCTGGTCTACCTTATTGTATCTCTCCTCTGCTGTTGTGGGTCACAGGCTCATCATTGGCCAGCCCATCTCTTTGCAGTAGTGGCTGGTCTACCTTACCGTACCTCTCCCTGCTGTTGTTGTTTCAGAATTACCCAACACATCATTCAGGCAAACATTTTACTGTCCTTCATTATACTGACTCACTATGGGAAAATGGCTTCAAATCAAATGTATTTATATAGCCCTTCGTACATCAGCTGATATCTCAAAGTGCTGTACAGAAACTCAGCCTAAAACCCCAAACAGCAAGCAATGCAGGTGTAGAAGCACGGTGGCTAGGAAAAACTCCCTAGAAAGGCCAAAACCTAGGAAGAAACCTAGAGAGGAACCAGGCTATGAGGGGTGGCCAGTCCTCTTCTGGCTGTGCCGGGTGGAGATTATAACAGAACATGGCCAAGATGTTCAAATGTTCATAAATGACCAGCATGGTCAAATAATAACAGTTGAAACTGGAGCAGCAGCACGGCCAGGTGGACTGGGGACAGCAAGGAGTTATCATGTCAGGTAGTCCTGGGGCATGGTCCTAGGGCTCAGGTCCTCTGAAAGAGAGAAAGAAAGAGAGAAAGAGAGAATTAGAGAGAGCATACTTAAATTCACACAGGACACCGGATAAGACAGGAGAAGTACTCCAGATATTACAAACTGACCCGACACAAACTACTGCGGCATAAATACTGGAGGCTGAGACAGGAGGGGTCAGGAGACACTGTCTTCAGTAAAGACTTAAAGGTTGAGACTGAGTTTGCGTCTCTCACATAGGTAGGCAGACCATTCCATAAAAATGGAGCTCTATAGGAGAAAGCCCTGCCTCCAGCCGTTTGCTTAGAAATTCTAGGGACAATTAGGAGGCCTGCGTCTTGTGACCGTAGCGTATGTGTAGGTATTTACGGCAGGACCAAATCAGAGAGATATGTAGGAGCAAGCCCATGTAATACTTTGTAGGTTAGCAGTAAAACCGTGAAATCAGCCCTTGCCTTGACAGGAAGCCAGTGTAGGGAGACTAGCACTGGAGTAATATGATCCAATTTTGGGGTTCTAGTCAGGATTCTAGCAGCCGTATTTAGCACTAACTGAAGTTTATTCAGTGCTTTATCTGGGTATCCAGAAAGTAGAGCATTGCAGTAGTCTAACCTAGAAGTAACAAAAGCATGGATTAATTTTTCAGCATAATTTTTGGAGAGAAAGTTTCAGATTTTTTTAGATTGATTACATAGATGGAAAAAAGCTGTCCTTGAAACAGTCTTGATATGTTCGTCAAAAGAGAGATCAGGGTCCAGAGTAACACCGAGGTCCTTCAGTTTTATTTGAGACGACTGTACAACCATTCAGATTATGGTTTGTTCTCTTTATTTCTTGGGACCTTGAACAAGCATCTCTGTTTTGTCTGAGTTTAAAAGTAGAAAGTTTGCAGCCATCCACTTCCTTACAGTGCCTTGCGAAAGTATTCGGCCCCCTTGAACTTTGCGACCTTGTGCCACATTTCAGGCTTCAAACATAAAGATATAAAACTGTATTTTTTTGTGAAGAATCAACAACAAGTGGGACACAATCATGAAGTGGAACAACATTTATTGGATATTTCTAATTTTTTTAACAAATCAAAAACTGAAAAATTGGGCGTGCAAAATTATTCAGCCCCTTTACTTTCAGTGCAGCATACTCTCTCCAGAAGTTCAGTGAGGATCTGTGAATGATCCAATGTTGACCTAAATGACTAATGATGATAAATACAATCCACCTGTGTGTAATCAAGTCTCCGTATAAATGCACCTGCACTGTGATAGTCTCAGAGGTCCGTTAAAAGCGCAGAGAGCATCATGAAGAACAAGGAACACACCAGGCAGGTCCGAGATACTGTTGTGAAGAAGTTTAAAGCCGGATTTGGATACAAAAAGATTTCCTAAGCTTTAAACATCCCAAGGAGCACTGTGCAAGCGATAATATTGAAATGGAAGGAGTATCAGACCACTGCAAATCTACCAAGACCTGGCCGTCCCTCTAAACTTTCAGCTCATACAAGGAGAAGACTGATCAGAGATGCAGCCAAGAGGCCCATGATCACTCTGGATGAACTGCAGAGATCTACAGCTGAGGTGGGAGACTCTGTCCATAGGACAACAATCAGTCGTATATTGCACAAATCTGGCCATTATGGAAGAGTGGCAAGAAGAAAGCCATTTCTTAAAGATATCCATAAAAAGTGTCGTTTAAAGTTTGCCACAAGCCACCTGGGAGACACACCAAACATGTGGAAGAAGGTGCTCTGGTCAGATGAAACCAAAATTGAACTTTTTGGCAACAATGCAAAACGTTATGTTTGGCGTAAAAGCAACACAGCCATCACCCTGAACACACCATCCCCACTGTCAAACATGGTGGTGGCAGCATCATGGTTTGGGCCTGCTTTTCTTCAGCAGGGACAGGGAAGATGGTTAAAATTGATGGGAAGATGGATGGAGCCAAATACAGGACCATTCTGGAAGAAAACCTGATGGAGTCTGCAAAAGACCTGAGACTGGGACGGAGATTTGTCTTCCAACAAGACAATGATCCAAAACATAAAGCAAAATCTACAATGGAATGGTTCAAAAATAAACATATCCAGGTGTTAGAATGGCCAAGTCAAAGTCCAGACCAGAATCCAATCGAGAATCTGTGGAAAGAACTGAAAACTGCTGTTCACAAATGCTCACCATCCAACCTCACTGAGCTCGAGCTGTTTTGCAAGGAGGAATGGCAAAAAAATTCAGTCTCTCGATGTGCAAAACTGATAGAGACATACCCCAAGCGACTTACAGCTGTAATCGCAGCAAAAGGTGACGCTACAAAGTATTAACTTAAGGGGGCTGAATAATTTTGCATGCCCAATTTTTCAGTTTTTGATTTGTTCAAAAAGTTTGAAATATCCAATAAATGTCGTTCCACATCATGATTGTGTCCCACTTGTTGTTGATTCTTCACAAAAAAATACAGTTTTATATCTTTATGTTTGAAGCCTGAAATGTGGCAAAAGGTCGCAAAGTTCAAGGGGGGCGAATACTTTCGCAAGGCACTGTATGTCTGAAACACAGACTTCTAGCGAGGGCAATTTTGGGGCTTCACCATGTTTCATTGAAATGTACAGCTGTGTGTCATCCGCATAGCAGTGAAAGTTAACATTATGTTTTCGAATGACATCCCCAATAGGTCAAATATATAGTGAAAACAATAGTGGTCCTAAAACGGAACCTTGAGGAACACTGGAATTTACAGTTGATTTGTCAGAGGACAAACCATTCACAGAGACAAACTGATATCTTTCCGACATATAAGATCAGGCCAGAACTTGTCCGTGTAGACAAAATTTGGGTTTCCAATCTCTCCAAAAGAATGTGGTGATCGATGGTATCAAAAGCAGCACTAAGGTCTAGGAGCACGAGGACAGATGCAGAGCCTCGGTCTGATGCCATTAAAAGGTCATTTACCACCTTCACAAGTGCGGTCTCAGTGCTATGATGGGGTCTAAAACCAGACTGAAGCATTTCGTATACATTGTTTGTCTTCAGAAAGGCAGTGAGTTGCTGCACAACAGCCTTTTCAATTTTTGTTGAGCAGAATGGAAGATTCTATATAGGCCGATTTAGTTTTTTATATTTTCTGGGTCAAGGTTTGGCTTTTTCAAGAGAGGCTTTATTACTGCCACTTTTAGTGAGTTTGGTACACATCCTGTGGATAGAGAAACATTTATTATGTTCAACATAGGAGGGCCAAGCACAGGAAGCAGCTCTTTCAGTAGTTTAGTTGGAATCGGGTCCAGTATGCAGCTTGAAGGTTTAGAGGCCATGATTATTTTCATCATTGTGTCAAGAGATATAGTACTAAAACACTTGAGTGTGTCTCTTGATCCTAGGTCCTGGCAGAGTTGTGCAGACTCAGGACAACTGAGCTTTGAAGGAATACGCAGATTTAAAGAGGAGTCCGTAAATTGCTTTCTAATAATCATGATCTTTTCCTCAAAGATGGAGGGTAGAGGGACAGAGAGATGCAGGGTGGAGGGACAGGGAGATGCAGGGTGGAGGGTAGAGGGACAGGGAGATGCAGGGTGGAGAGTAGAGGGACAGAGAGATGCAGGGTATGAAGGGTGGAGGGTTTATTTATTTATTTCACCTTTAGTTAACCAGGTAGGCAAGTTGAGAACAAGTTCTCATTTACAATTGCGACCTGGCCAAGATAAAGCAAAGCAGTTCGACAGATACAACGACAGAGTTACACATAGAGTAAAACAAACATACAGTCAATAATACAGTATAAACAAGTCTATTTACAATGTGAGCAAATGAGGTGAGAAGGGAGGTAAAGGCAAAAAAGGCCATGGTGGCAAAGTAAATACAATATAGCAAGTAAAACACTGGAATGGTAGTTTTGCAATGGAAGAATGTGCAAGGTAGAAATAAAAATAATGGGGTGCAAAGGAGCAAAATAAATAAATAAATTAAATACAGTTGGGAAAGAGGTAGTTGTTTGGGCTAAATTATAGGTGGGCTATGTACAGGTGCAGTAATCTGTGAGCTGCTCTGACAGTTGGTGCTTAAAGCTAGTGAGGGAGATAAGTGTATCCAGTTTCAGAGATTTTTGTAGTTCGTTCCAGTCATTGGCAGCAGAAAATAATTGGTTTTGGGGGTGACTAGAGAGATATACCTGCTGGAGCGTGTGCTACAGGTGGGAGATGCTATGGTGACCAGCGAGCTGAGATAAGGGGGGACTTTACCTAGCAGGGTCTTGTAGATGACATGGAGCCAGTGGGTTTGGCGACGAGTATGAAACGAGGGCCAGCCAACGAGAGCGTACAGGTCGCAATGGTGGGTAGTATATGGGGCTTTGGTGACAAAACGGATTGCACTGTGATAGACTGCATCCAATTTGTTGAGTAGGGTATTTGAGGCTATTTTGTAAATGACATTGCCAAAGTCGAGGATTGGTAGGATGGTCAGTTTTACAAGGGTATGTTTGGCAGCATGAGTGAAGGATGCTTTGTTGCGAAATAGGAAGCCAATTCTAGTTTTAACTTTGGATTGGAGATGTTTGATATGGGTCTGGAAGGAGAGTTTACAGTCTAACCAGACACCTAAGTATTTGTAGTTGTCCACGTATTCTAAGTCAGAGCCGTCCAGAGTAGTGATGTTGGACAGGCGGGTAGGTGCAGGTAGCGATCGGTTGAAGAGCATGCATTTAGTTTTACTTGTATTTAAGAGCAATTGGAGGCCACGGAAGGAGAGTTGTATGGCATTGAAGCATGCCTGGAGGGTTGTTAACACAGTGTCCAAAGAAGGGCCAGAAGTATACAGAATGGTGTCGTCTGCGTAGAGGTGGATCAGAGACTCACCAGCAGCAAGAGCGACCTCATTGATGTATACAGAGAAGAGAGTCGGTCCAAGAATTGAACCCTGTGGCAGCCCCATAGAGACTGCCAGAGGTCCGGACAGCAGACCCTCCGATTTGACACACTGAACTCTATCAGAGAAGTAGTTGGTGAACCAGGCGAGGCAATCATTTCAGAAACCAAGGCTGTCGAGTCTGACGATGAGGATGTGGTGATTGACAGAGTCGAAAGCCTTGGCCAGATCAATGAATACGGCTGCACAGTAATGTTTCTTATCGATGGCGGTTAAGATATCGTTTAGGACCTTGAGCGTGGCTGAGGTGCACCCATGACCAGCTCTGAAACCAGATTGCATAGCAGAGAAGGTATGGTAAGATTCGAAATGGTCGGTAATCTGTTTGTTGACTTGGCTTTCGAAGACCTTAGAAAGGCATGGTAGGATAGATATAGGTCTGTAGCAGTTTGGGTCAAGAGTGTCCCCCCCTTTGAAGAGGGGGATGACCGCAGCTGCTTTCCAATCTTTGGGAATCTCAGATGACACGAAAGAGAGGTTGAACAGGCTAGTAATAGGGGTGGCAACAATTTCGGCAGATAATTTTATTAAGAAAGGGTCCAGATTGTCTAGCCCGGTTAGACAGAGAGAGATGAAAGATGAAGGGTGGAGGGTAGAGGGACAGAGAGATGCAGGGTGGAGGGTAGAGGGACAGGGAGATGCAGGGTATGAAGGGTGGAGGGTAGAGGGACAGAGAGATGGAGGGTAG
>NW_022261983.1:7785036-7840036 GCF_002021735.2 Oncorhynchus kisutch
TCTGCCTCTCTCTCTCTCTCTGCCTCTCTCTCTCTGCCTCCCTCTCTCTCCCTCTCTCTCTCTCTCTCTCTCGCTCTCTCTCTCTGCCTCCCTCTCTCTCTGCCTCCCTCTCTCTCTCTCTCCCTCTGCCTCCCTCTCTCTCTGCCTCCGTCTCTCTCTGCCTCCCTCTCTCTCTCTCTCTCTCTCTCTCTCTCTCTCTCTCTCTCTCTCTCTCCCCCTCCCTCTGCCTCCCTCTTTCTCTGCCTCTCTCTCTTTCTCTCTGCCTCCCTCTCTCTCTCTCTGCCTCCCTCTCACTCTGCCTCTTTCTCTCTCTCTCTGCCTCCCTCTTTCTCTGCCTCCCTCTCTCTCTCTCTCTCTCGCTCTCTCTCTGCCTCTCTCTCTCTCTCTCTCTGCCTCCCTCTCTCTCTGCCTCCCTCTCTCTGCCTCCCTCTTTCTCTGCCTCCCTCTCTCCCTCTCTCTCTCCCTCTCTCTCTGCCTCCCTCTCTCTGCCTCCCTCTTTCTCTGCCTCCCTCTCTCTCTCTCTCTCTCTCTCTCTCTCTGCCTCCCTCTCTCTCTGCCTCCCTCTCTCTCTGCCTCCCTCACTCTCTCTCCCTCTCTCTCTCCCTCTCTCTCTCTCTGCCTCCCTCTCTCTGCCTCCCTCTCTCTCTACCTCCCTCTCTCTCTCTCCCTCTCTCTCTGCCTCCCTCTCTCTCTGCCTCCCTCTCTCTCTGCCTCCCTCTCTCTCTGCCTCCCTCTCTCTCTCTCTCTCTCTCTCTCTCTCTGCCTCCCTCTCTCTATCTGCCTCCCTCTCTCTATCTGCCTCCCTTTCTCTCTCTCTGCCTCCCTCTCTCTCTGCCTCCCTCTCTCTCTGCCTCTCTCTCTCTCTCTCTCTCTCTCTCTCTCTCCCTCCCTCTCTCTATCTGCCTCCCTTTCTCTCTCTCTGCCTTTCTCTCTCTCTGCCTCTCTCTCTCTCTGCCTCCCTCTCTCTCTGCCTCCCTTTCTCTCTCTCTCTCTCTCTCTCTCTCTCTCTCTCTCCCTCTCTCTCTGCCTCCCTCTCTCTCTGCCTCCCTCTCTCTCCCTGCCTCTCTCTCTCTCTCTCTCTCTCTCTCTCTCTCTCTCTCTCTCTGCCTCTCTCTGCCTCTCTCTCTCTCTCTGCCTCTCTCTGCCTCTCTCTCTCTCTGCCTCCCTCTCTAAATGACACCCATCCATCCATGCACCGAAAATAAATGGACTCCAGGTTGTGTTTCTGATTTGTGAGATTTGTTGGGGAGGGATTAGATAGACAGAGCCCTAATTACAAGTAAAGGAAGGACATGCTTCACTGTTGTTTATTAAAACACTGTGTTCTGACGTGGGGAGTAGAGGAGGACTGGGTGGAGTGTAAGATCTCCTCTGTGATCACGTCCTGTTCAGAGAACCAGCCAGTCAGCCCTGTTCAGAGAACGAGCCAGTTAGCCCTGTTCAGAGAACCAGCCAGTCAGCCCTGTTCAGAGAACCAGCCAGTCAGCCCTGTTCAGAGAACCGGCCAGTCAGCCCTGTTCAGAGAACCAGCCAGTCAGCCCTGTTCAGAGAACCAGCCAGTCATCCCTGTTCAGAGAACCAGCCAGTCATCCCTGTTCAGAGAACCAGCCAGTCAGCCTTGTTCAGAGCACCAGCCAGTCAGCCCTGTTCAGAGAACCAGCCAGTCAGTTCTGTTCAGAGAACCAGCCAGTCAATCAGTGAAATGTTTGTTGGGATTTGAAATGTGGATTGTGTGTGTGTGTGTGTGTGTGTGTGTGTGTGTGTGTGTGTGTGTGTGTGTGTGTGTGTGTGTGTGTGTGTGTGTGTGTGTGTGTGTGTGTGTGTGTGTGTGTGTGTGTGTGTGTGTGTGTGTGTGTGTTCCTTTTGGAGTATATACCCGTATAACTATGACTGAAGCAAAGCTTCCTATTGACAATGTGTTTTGCCTCTGTGTCCCTGAATGACACAAGACCTATAAAACGGGTTAACATCATTTCAGTGGGTTGTGATACTTTGGTGTCGGTAGTGACCAGACCTTCAGATAGCATTGGAAATCTTATCGCTGCTTGATTGGACAATGGAACCAATGGAATAGTCCCATGCTGAATCAAGCCCAGACTTCTGAACACAGGTCTGAAGGTGATATTGGTGGAAGGCACAGTTCCACCGTCATCCACCCGTGGTTGTCAAGCGGTTCTGGTCTGCTCTTTAGTGAAATGGTAGTAGCTCTGGACCCTGGTCCTGTGGGTTGTGGGTTTGAATCCCATTCCAGCCCCGTCCCCTTTAGCTTATTTAGTTCACCACAAATCTGCCAGAAAGACCCCAGCTGAATACATTTCAATGTGGGGAATTAAGCACATATGCAGTATAGTGCTGTTACCCAATACTGTTGGTGCATTGGCCATTGGCACTGTGTTACTGTAAAACCAGACAAAATGTGACGTTTTCCCTCTTTTTTTACATTTAGTTTTTGCCTACAGATGGAATCAAGATTCCTGGAACCAAGAATGAGACGACTTCTGGGGGATTCACAGGGCTTCTTGTGGTGAGTATATATGTTTCCAGTGGTTACAAACGGTGTCAGTTTGCTTGTGGTGTTCCAGTGTCACAGTTATGGTCTGTAGAGCTCAGCTGTGTATACCTTACAACCTCCGACCATGTGACCATGTGTGGCTCTACTTTCTGGAGTTTCTCCCTCACTGTAGCGTAGGAACCAGACCAACTACGGCTGCACTTTGGCTGACCCGGCCACCTTTCACCCCAAGCTGTCATGGATGTTGTTGGTGTGTTGTTCTGCATTTTCTCACAGAGCCACTTCTTTGACCAGCTCACCCTAATGTTCTGACGTGTTTCTATCTGTAGAGTAGGAACGGGGCGGATGCCAACGAATTATAGTGTTACTGGGGTTTAAGCTTATAAAAACCTAACTACTGACGCAACTCATACTTTGCTGTAGGCATAATTGTTCGCCAAATGCTATTAACTGTTTAACTTGTTTTAATACCAATCGTTTTCCTGCCAGTAAGGGCCTTTTTTATTCAAAT
This sequence comes from Oncorhynchus kisutch, assembly GCF_002021735.2. NCBI lineage: Eukaryota > Metazoa > Chordata > Actinopteri > Salmoniformes > Salmonidae > Oncorhynchus > Oncorhynchus kisutch. Next base: position 7,788,060 of record NW_022261983.1, read on the forward strand.
CATTGATAGAGCTCTCGACTGCTCAGATAGTTTGGGGGTTTTATTATTTTCGAGGCATTCCACAGGATCTGGATGTGAACAAAGCTATGGCAGTGATAGTTGTCGCCGTGCCAAAGATCGCCTTGTGTAGTTTTCCTAAACGCTCAACGTACTTGACCTGCGTTTAAAAGACAATGTCAATCTCACTGCAAATACCAAAGACAGCATTTGAAGCCAACCTTTTAATAGCAGAGCAGCAGCCAGCACTGAACTACTAAACGTTTGGCTATTGAGGTGTTTTAGCCACCAATCCGCCCACTGGGCAAAAACTGCTTGAATCAACGTTGTTTCCACATCATTTCCTTCAAAAATGTTCAATGTGATGACGTTGAAACAACGTGGAAAGTTAATTGGATTTGCAAAGAGTCATTAATGTAAGCGAATTTCATATTTTTTCCAACAAACTTTTAACCTAATCCAAAGTCATGGTGACATTTTTTTATAATTTCACATTCAATTCACGTTAGTTGACAACGCAACCAAATGTAAATACAAAAATTGACGTTCAATTGACGTCTGTGCCCAGTGGGATGTATAGTGTGACTGTCTGTAGGACTACTGGACTGACTGTATAGAGTGACTGGGCTGTAGAACTACTGTACTGACTGTATATTGTGACTGGGCTGTAGAACTACTGTACTGACTGTATATTGTGACTGGGCTGTAGAACTACTGTACTGACTGTATATTGTGACTGGGCTATAGAACTACTGTACTGACTGTACATTGTGACTGGGCTATAGAACTACTGTACTGACTGTATATTGTGACTGGGCTGTAGAACTACTGTACTGACTGTATATTGTGACTGGGCTATAGAACTACTGTACTGACTGTACATTGTGACTGGGCTATAGAACTACTGTACTGACTGTATATTGTGACTGGGCTGTAGAACTACTGTACTGACTGTATATTGTGACTGGGCTGTAGAACTACTGTACTGACTGTATATTGTGACTGGGCTATAGAACTACTGTACTGACTGTATATTCTGACTGGGCTATAGAACTACTGTACTGACTGTACATTGTGACTGGGCTATAGAACTACTGTACTGACTGTATATTGTGACTGGGCTATAGAACTACTGTACTGACTGTATATTGTGACTGGGCTATAGAACTACTGTACTGACTGTATAGAGTGACTGGGCTGTAGGACTACTGTACTGACTGTGTATTGTGACTGGGCTATAGAACTACTGTACTGACTGTATATTGTGACTGGGCTATAGAACTACTGTACTGACTGTATATTGTGACTGGGCTATAGAACTACTGTACTGACTGTATATTGTGACTGGGCTGTAGAACTACTGTACTGACTGTATATTGTGACTGGGCTATAGAACTACTGTACATACTGTATATTGTGACTGGGCTATAGAACTACTGTACTGACTGTATATTGTGACTGGACTGAACCGCCTCTCCTCTTCCTATTACCCCCTCTCGCTCCCCCAGACTACTCTCACACACACACACACACACACACACACACATACACACACACACACACACACACACACACACACACACACATACTCTCCCCCCTCCATCCCTCACCCAGGGACTCTGTGTGCCTTTCAGCGTGTCACCACTCGGGGTGATGGCTCCTCTCTCAACCCCTCTCGGGGCCCTGGGGCCTTTTGACTCTGAAGCGCTCCTTGTTTGCCTAATCATTTGGGAGCCGGATACGGGGATGAATCGTTAATGACTCCCGGGGTCAGCCTGGTGATCCCCACCCACTGTTGACTCATCGCCATGGCAATGGGGCACAGGATTTTTTCTCTCTCATACGTTTCACTGTCAACCAGCAACCAACTGGAAACTCTACTCAGCTACGTTTATGGTCCTTTCTTTTATCATTTACTCCGTTTGTCGTCTCTCGCCAGTCTCCCTCTCTCTCTTCCTGCTGCTGCTTCCCTCACACACCAAGCCCTGCACTCTGTCACTCAAGCAGGCGTGCTCAGTTAGTCTGCATGCTTCTGTTAGCTACAGCTGAAGACCAATGCATGCAGCCAACAAACAAGAACAATGCTGCTTTCAACTTTGCTTCTTCATATTAATCCACGTGTTCTGTATCATATAGTTGCAAAACGCTAGTTAGTTAGTCTTCGCACTAATGCTTATACGTAACTACCTAGCTGGTAAATGCAGGTAGCAAAGATAATGGAGCTCTAATACAGGCTGCAACTAGTGGTCGTGTCAGCATTTAGTTTGAATAAGAGAGGAATAGGCAAACCATATTCTAAAATCGTTGTCTAAATGTAACATTTATTCAAATGTAATTAGGTTCCCCTGGGAAACACTGACCAATCTTTTGGTTCCTACCCTTGTCACAACAATTTAGGTTCCCCTGGGAAACATTGACCCAGTTCCAGTCAATGGTTTGGGCACAGTCTATGTCATGGAAAGAGCAGGTGTCCTTAAAATGTTTTCTACACTCAGTGTGTATGACATTTAGTAGACATTTGTATCCAAAGCGACTTAGTCATGTTTTATGGGCGTTCTGGGGAATCAAACCCACTATCCTGGCGACCCAAGTGTTTTGATCTAAATCACAAATGAAAGTCAAATCTCAAGGTCTTAAACGTTCTTCCCATATCGTGCAGCCCTAACCGATACACATCTTCATGCTTCACCTAACACAGTAACACATCACAGAGCGTCATGGATGTCATGCTTCACCTAACACAGTAACACATCACAGAGCGTCATGGATGTCATGCTTCACCTAACACAGCAACACATCACAGAGCGTCATGGATGTCATGCTTTGGAACCAGTTTTTCGAACAGTGTAGTAGGTGCTTGTATGTATCACCAGAACAATATCCAGAGGAAAACTACAGGTAGACTTCTAGTTTGGAGAAACACCACATGCTCCCTGAGAGGAGATTGATGACTTTGTTGTATTCTGGGGTGAGGCTGTGTTGTGTTCAGACAGGCTTGTGTGCATGCCTACTGTAGGTGTGAATGCAGCCAGTTCACCTGTGATATAGGTCAGTATTCCAAGTCCATCCCTGTCTGAGGACATTGGGAGGTGATGTGGAAACTGTCCACTAGGGGCAACAGTGTGCACTGTTACCTTCAAGTAGGTTTTGCTCAGGCATTGTGGACAGGGATGGTGGATGGGCGGATGATTCTGCCTCTGATTCCTAAGGTTGCAAGTTCAAATCCAGCAATAGAAAGTTGTTTTTGAGGTTTTTGTTTTAAGTCTTTCCCAAACCTTAACCATTTGGAGTTAATGCCTAACCTCGATATTTAACGTTTGCAGCAACTTCGAAATTTGACGTTTGACAAACATGGATGAACGTCTAATTCTGACGTGGGACTGTGAGAGTGAGGTGGTGTAGGTGTGTGCATGTCATTGGCTTTCTGTGCGTGTGTGTGCTTGTACTTGCATCTGTGTGTGTAATTGTGTGTGTGTTATTACCTGAGGGCAGGTGAGTGTTTGTCTACCCGTCAGTCTTTAAGAGCTGACTGTTTGCTCAGGGAATGCACCGTGTCCGATTTGTCGTTAATTCACCTTGTTGCTCTCACCCGACCGTTTCCTTGAGGTTGTTTTCTGGCTGTGCCCCAGAAAGTATGTGATTTTTCTTATTTTTCTCTCTCTCTGTCTCTCTCTCTCTCTCTCTCTCTCTCTTTATTTCGCATGTCTTCCTCTTTTGTCTCGCTCTCTCTCAGCTCTCCTTCCTTCCTTCCTTCCTTCCTTCCTTCCTCTCTCTCTCTCTCTCTCTCTCTCTTTCTCATACTGTATATTCAAACATTGCGTAATGTGTGTGTGTGTGTGTTTTGTGTGTATCTTTGTGAATGTGTGTCTGCCGTCCTGTGCCAGTGTGTGGGTGGTCCTCACGGCTGGCTTGAAGGTAATCCTCTGTCACATAAATCAGTGTCCGGGCTCGGGCCCCCAGGGGCTTGGGGCCGGTGGAGGCCTGGGCTCAGGCCCCCAGGGGCTTGGGGCTGGTGGAGGACTGGGCTCGGGCTCCCAGGGGCTGGTGGAGGCCTGGGCTCGGGTCACAGTGTGGCAGTGTGACCACCAGAAGAGCGGTGCTAGTAGACCCACACCAAGGCCCAGTCCCTTCCATGCTGCCTTGCCCACACCTCAGCTATCGACACGGCTACTAAACCAACTCTGCCTGCCTGGCTGCACTCACAAAACAGCTCCACCTACACAACAATGATTCCATAACTAAATGAACCACTCTGAAATATGAGGCGATATTCATAACTGATGTGGTGGACCAATGTGTGACTCAGTTGGTAGGGCATGGTGTTTACAACGACAAGGATGGTGGGTTCGATTCCCTCTGGGGCCACCTGTATGAAAAACCTGTACGCAAGACAGTAAGGCCTATTCTAAGACTTTGTAGTCAGAGCTTAAATAAAGGCATTTCATAAAGTTTCAACCTTAACATGTACAATTTTCACAGCATTTCTGGTAACAACGACATTATTGTTCAGAAACCTTTTCTTTGTGACCGTTTCCCTATGTTTGTTTACTTATGTACTACCATATTAGTAAGCCCACTCTCTGCTAACCTGGTTGGAGTGGCCTGTGACAGCACTCTGGATGGCACTCTGACTTGCCTCAAATGATGTTGTCTGACTGAAAGTGTCAAGATTAAAGCCACTGGTCTTTGTTGAAGCTACCTCTCTGTGCAATGAGGGTGAGGAGGATGAAGATGAAGGCTTGCCCTGTCTGGCCGACTCTCTGTCCTTTTATCTAGGGAGATTGCATGCAGCTCTCACGCTGCAGACCTTAAACCCTCGGACGCACTGTAGCGGCTCAAAGAGCTCCGGCATTCATAAAGATAATGCTTTTTGTATTGTTTGGAATAGTAACACTCCATCTAGATGGAGAAAGAAACAACAAGTGGAGAGACAGAGAGAGACGAATAAAAAGCAGAAGATGAAAGGAGAGAGGTAAAGAGAGAGGGATCACACTCATCCACATCCCTCTTTGGATTTGATGGACCTCATAACAACATGCTCACACACAAATGGACTCAGAGTGGCCCCATCATTGGCCCCCAGTGGCCCCCACCTCTGTGCATCTTGACCGATGGAAGCCACGATGCAGAAATACAATTTGTTCTTTTGTCTGGCTACGATCACAGAGGGAGGTTGTGCTGTTTTTTTGGTTGTTTTTTTTCAAACTTTTTTTCTTGTTGCTGTCGCTGGAGTGCAATTTATTTTGATGAGCAGGTGGTCTCTTTTGAATCTCGCATACGGCACTTTTTTAGCTCTCACCTGTGGCGTGCGGGTCTTTCAGTCCGAGTCAGTCATGTAGGCTAGGATTAGAGAGGAGGAGGAGGGGGGAGGAGGAGGAGGAGAGGGAGGAGGAGTGTAAGGAGGTTGTGTTGTGGAGGACCTTAGCGCCCTGTAGTCAGAGTCATGCCAAGTCGAGATTAAATGGAGTATTTTGTCTCAGACTGGCTCTGAAAGGCCTGAACCGGGCCTCCAGAAGGCTTTTGTGGTGACCAAGGGAAGTGGGCTGAGACATGGGCTGTGGATAAGGCCCTGCGGAGCGCGGTAGTCCCTAGGCCCAGCAGGTAAAGCTTTGTGGGACAGGACAGACAGACAAGGACAGGGAGGGGGAAGGAGTCGCTGTCTCAGCGCTTTCCAACTTGGATCAGAAGTGTGGAGAAGGAGAGAAAGAGTGGATTAGAGAGAAAGAGAGATGTTTTGGTGCGCTGGCTTTGCTCATCTACAGTAGTTGCATGGAAATATGCACACACACACTTACTGTGCGGACCAGCTCCACACAGTAAGTGTGTGTGTGTGTGTCTTCATGACTCACCTCTGCCCCAGCAGGCCTCTCATCAGAGACACAGTGAAGCATGCTGCCTGATGTCCTCTGAATAACTACCCCAGTAAGACACAGTGAAACATGCTACCTGATGTCCTCTGAATAACTACCCCAGTAAGACACAGTGAAACATGCTGCCTGATGTCCTCTGAATAACTACCCCAGTAAGACACAGTGAAACATGCTGCCTGATGTCCTCTGAATAACTACCCCAGTAAGACACAGTGAAACATGCTGCCTGATGTCCTCTGAATAACTACCCCAGTAAGACACAGTGAAACATGCTACCTGATGTCCTCTGAATAACTACCCCAGTAAGACACAGTGAAACATGCTGCCTGATGTCCTCTGAATAACTACCCCAGCAAGACACAGTGAAACATGCTACCTGATGTCCTCTGAATAACTACCCCAGTAAGACACAGTGAAACATGCTGCCTGATGTCCTCTGAATAACTACCCCAGTAAGACACAGTGAAACATGCTGCCTGATGTCCTCTGAATAAGTAACCCAGTAAGACACAGTGAAACATGCTACCTGATGTCCTCTGAATAACCACCCCAGTAAGACACAGTGAAACATGCTGCCTGATGTCCTCTGAATAACTACCCCAGTAAGACACAGTGAAACATGCTTCCTGATGTCCTCTGAATAACTACCCCAGTAAGACACAGTGAAACATGCTACCTGATGTCCTCTGAATAACTACCCCAGTAAGACACAGTGAAACATGCTACCTGATGTCCTCTGAATAACTACCCCAGTAAGACACAGTGAAACATGCTGCCTGATGTCCTCTGAATAACTACCCCAGTAAGACACAGTGAAGCATGCTGCCTGATGTCCTCTGAATAACTACCCCAGTAAGACACAGTGAAACAGGCTGCCTGATGTCCTCTGAATAACCACCCCAGTAAGACACAGTGAAACATGCTGCCTGATGTCCTCTGAATAACTACCCCAGTAAGACACAGTGACACATGCTGCCTGATGTCCTCTGAATAGCCACCCTATCATGTATACTAACATGTATACTATCATGTATACTATCATGCATACTATCATGTATACTATCATGTATAATATCATGCATACTATCATGCATACTATCATGTATACTAGCATGTATACTATCATGTATACTATCATGTATACTATCATGCATACTATCATGTATACTATCATGCATACTATCATGTATACTATCATGTTTAATAACATTTATACTATCATGCATACTATCATGTATACTATCATGTTTAATAACATTTATACTAGCATGTATACTATCATGTATACTAACATGTATACTATCGTGTATACTATCATGCATACTATCGTGTATACTATCATGTTTAATAACATTTATACTATCATGTATACTAACATGTATACTATCATGCATACTATCATGCATACTATCATGTATACTATCATGTTTAATAACATTTATAATATAATGTATACTATCATGTTTAATATCATGTATTTGTCTAAGCATCTTTGGCAGTAAATACAACCTCGAGTCTTCTTGGGTATGATGCTACAAGCTTGGCACACCTGTATTTGGGGAGTTTCTCATTTTTTAGTACCCTTTCCCAGATGTGTGCCTCAACACAGTCCTGTCTTAGAGCTCTACGGACAATTCCTTCGACCTTATGGCTTGGATTTTGCTCTGACATGTACTGTCAACTGTGGGACCTTATATAGACAGGTGTGTGCCTTTCCAAATCATGTCCAATCAGTTGAATTTACCCAAGGTGGAGTCCAATCAAGTTGTAGAAACTTCTCAAGGATGTAATCAATGGAAACAGGATGCACCTGAGCTCAATTTCAAGTCTCATAGCAAAGGGTCTGAATATTTATGTAAATAAGGTATTTCAAGGGGTCAAGGGGTCTGAATACTTTTGAATACTGTTGAATAATATGTATAATAGTTTGTATAATACAGTATATTATTATAATCTAATTATAATCCTGACTAAATAGCATCATCCCTGGTTGATGTCATCTAGGATCGAACAGTCCCGAATGGCACCCTTGTTCCTATATAGTCCACTTCCTTTGACCAGGGCCTATAGAGCTCTGGTCAAAAGTAGTGCACAATATAGGGAACAGGGTGCAATTTAGGACACAGACTCTGTCTCTGTGAGGATCAAGAGTCTTCAAGACCTTCTCGTCTTAATCAAAGCAAATAGTTTTCTCTTTGATTGTTCCACTGCTCTGAGGTTTGTCCTCCCAGTGTTTGTCATGGAGGTTTCACTAGTGGCTGCTGGCTCTGATAAACATTGAGGGATTGGATCATTGGATCATTGGATCCAGACCCGGCAGTGGCCCGGAGGGCCGCCACATGGTACAGAGCTGGGTTATGGAGGGTTAGTCATTTGTTTATGAGTCATTTTTGCCCTATTCCTAATCCCTCCAGGTGGGATTAACGATTGTTTTCGTCATCCCACCTTTTTCCACTGGCCCCAGACGTTTGTATATTGAAGTGGAATATTTTAGTTGGGCATGATGCCTGGTGTGTGTGTGTGTGTGTGTTCCCCTGGGATGTAGAGATGCTATCACAGAGGCATGGCACTACCATGGATATTGATAGGAAACTGGGAGGGATATTGTTTAATCCTCTGCCTCTTCTCCTCTCCTCTGGTTGAGTGGTTGAAGGTGTTTTTGGGTTTAATCACTGAGCCATCACGGAAGTGTGGTTTTCAGAACATCCTGGGACTGGAGGCCCTATAGGATCCGCTTAATCAAAGACGCTGGTCTGTCAGTGTGGCGTCACGACAAACTGAAATGTGTGATGTCATAAAAGGGGGACAGGAAGTGCAGGACCAGACTACCTCATTTGGGGCCTTGGGACACAGGCCTTTTTTGTATTGGAATCAGCGAACAGACTGCGTTTCAACACATGGTGCAGAGAGAGAAATGTGCAGTTCATGTAATGTTATTATACACATTTTGTCATGTGGCTAAGAGAAAATGTTTTAGTTTCAACCCATATTTCCTCCATGTACACTTTTTGACACAGGGCAGAGAAAAATATGATGTTTTATAGCTCATCTCATGCTTTTGTTCACATTTCGCCATTATGCATGAAATAAAATGTTGCAATTTTAAAGCTAATTACCTGCTCTTACTGGGGTGTATGTTGCTATCATATGCTATCTGGGGTTGGTGGCTCCCTGGAGGTTGGGGGCCCAGGGGGAAGTGTCCTCGTTTGGTAAACCGGCCCTGAGGAAGTGATGATGAGCGCTTCAACAATTAGTGCTATCCGGGATCCTTGGAACGTCCCTACCCTAAACCCTAACCTTAACCATAACCCTTACCTAACCTTAACCTTAACCATAACCACAACCCTTACCTAACCTAAACCCTCACTTTAACCATTTTAAATGTCAACTTCAATGGGGTGACATCAGAGTTGGGACGTCCCAAGGATTCTGTTTAGACTTTGTCGTGGTTCAACTGAACTTTGTTGACATCAAGGATAGTAGGTTTTGACTAGAAGAGATGCCACTAATGTCAGAAGTAACGTTTCGTAGCAGGTTAGGAGAACTTACACAGCAGGTTATGTAGCAGGTTAGGAAAAGGGTTAGCATTAGCTACAATGCAAAACCTCTCCCAGAAGTGACTCCTGCAATCCTTCGCCATTAGTGGGGAAAATGCTAAACTGATCTAAGAAGTGAAAGGAATGACCTAGAGTTTATGTTCGGGAATGGAAAGGGATGTTGTTTACTGCTAAGATTATTTAGTTTGACCTTTTGGATTTCATCATTGGAATTGATCCTGAACACACTGCTATTTTCTGTGTTGAGAAAAATCTACACCCCAGAAACACACACACACACACACACACACACACACACACACACACACACACACACACACACACACACACACACACACACACACACACACACACACACACACACACACACACACACACACACACACACACACACACACACACACAATAAAAAAGTGACAGATACATACTGTATAATTATATCTGTTTATGTGTGTGAGCTATGGGGTCACAGGGTCGCAGAGGACCTCTTGTGGCTTTTTGGAATAGTTGACACCATGCAATCAGCAAATCTCTTCTCACCATAGAGTTGTGGGATATTTGGGCATGATTTACATATATAGAGGGAACAATCTTACTCCAAGTTCAACAACAACACGACACACCCTCAATAATTCTGTGAAAGAATGGATCCCATCCCTTTGGATGTGGAGACAGATGCTTGGTCCAGGTGTGACAATGGAATACTGCCATTTCAACCTCCAGTCCACATGGTCCGTGTGTGTGTGCACATCAAGTGTGTCTGTGTGTGCGTGTGTGTGCGTGCATGTGTCTGTCACCGTGTGCGTGTGTGTGTCTCTGTCCCACCATGTATGTGTGCGTATGTGTGTGTGTGTTTGACTCACCACACATAGTAGCCGTCCCTCTGAATAGCAGCTGAAGCTTCATATGGGGTCATGATTAATTGGTGTTGGACTCAGTGAGTGAAGATGTGCTCCACCATGCATGTCCTGCTTAGTGTCCTGCTAGGATCCTCTTGTCTGCACCGCACCAAGCCTTTTAATTGGATAGAAAAAGTCACAGTCTCCTGGTTCAACTGTCCCCTGTGGTACCTGAATGGGGTAACCCCGTTGCCCCTGCATCTCTGGGGGGTTAAACCCTGTCCCCTGCCTGTGACCCCGTTTCTCTTTTTGGCGCCATAACTTCTCTCTCTCTCTCTGTTTCTGTCTCTGTCTCTATTTCACGCTGTCTCTATTTCTCTGTCTCTCTTTCACTCTCTCTCTGTCTCTATTTCTCTGTCTCTGTCTCTTTCACTCTCTGTCTCTATTTCACTCTCTCTCTCTGTCTCTCTGTCTCTGTCTCTATTTCGCTCTCTCTCTGTCTCTAGTTCTCTGTCTCTCTGTCTCTATTTCGCTCTCTCTGTCTCTCTGTCTCTATTTCTCTGTCTCTCTGTCTCTCTTTCTGTCTCTCTCGCTCTCTCTCTCATTCTCAATTCAATTCAATATAAGGGGTTTTATTGGCATGGGAAACATATTACAACATTGTCAAAGCAAGTGAAGTAGATAATAAGCAGAAGTGAAATAAACAATACAAATTAACAGTAAACATGACACTCACAGAAGTTCCAAAAGAATAAAGACATTACAAATGTCATATTATGTATATATAGTGTTCTAACGATGTGCAAATAGTTCAAGTTCAAAAGGGAAAATAAATAAACATAAATATGGGTTGTATTAACAATGGTGTTTGTTCTTCACTGGTTGCCCTTTTCTTGTGGCAACAGGTCACAAATATTTCTGCTGTGATGTCACACTGTGGTATTTCACCCAATAGATATGGGAGTTTATCAAAATTGGATTTGTTTTCAAATTCTTTGTGGATCTGTGTAATATGGGGAAAATATGTGTCTATAATATGGCCATACATTTGGCAGGAGGTTAGGAAGTGCATCTCAGTTTCCACCTAATTTTGTGGGCAGTGTGCACATAGCCTGTCTTCTCTTGAGAGCCATCTCTGCCTACGGCGGCCTTTCTCAATAGCAAGGCTATGCTCACTGAGTCTGTACATAGTCAAAGCTTTCCTTAAGTTTGGGTCAGTCAGAATGGTCAGGTATTCTGCCACTGTGTACTCTCAGTTCAGAGCCAAATATCATTCTAGTTTGCTCAGTTTTTTTTGTTGATTCTTTCCAATGTGTCAAGTAATTATCTTTTTGTTTTCTCATGATTTGGTTGGGTCTAACTGTGTTGCTTTGTGGGGTCTGTTTGTGTTTTTGTTTGGTCCCAGGACCAGCTTGCTTAGGAGACTCTTCTCCAGGTTCGTCTCTCTGTAGGTGATGGCTTTGTTATGGAATGTTTGGGAATCACTTCCTTTTAGGTGGTTGTACTATTTAACGGCTCTTTTCTGGATTTTGATCATTAGTGGGTATCGGCCTAATTCTGCTGGGTCATTTAAGTGATTCAAGTATTTTTCACCAGATCCTGATTGGTATATCGTATTTTATGTTCCTTTTGATGGCATAGAAGGCCCTTCTTGCCTTGTCTCTCAACTCGTTCACAGCTTCGTGGAAGTTAACCTTAGAGCTGATGTTTAGGCCGAGGTATGTATTGTATTTTGTGTGCTCTAGGGCAACGGTGTCTCGATTAAATTTGTATCGTGGTCCTTGCGACTGGACCAGAGATTTACTGTCAGCGCCCAGGTCTCTCCCTCTCTCTCTCACACTCCTTCTTCTTATCAAAAACAGTAAACGTTTAACCTCAATTCACAAACTTTAACATCTTTCCTAATTAAAAAGGCAAAATATTATTTATGTGTAAATCAATCTTTATTTGTTTCTGTCTTTTATTAGATGAGAGTTTTGAAGGTGATTCTTGTTCCCAGTAGGCGATGTCAGGAAGGCCTCTGAAAACCCAAATCCGCTCCGTTTCAACACCTTTTCATATCCCTTACCCAGCCAGTGTTTGTGTGAGTGTCTGCAACCCCAGAGCTTGGCAGTCCTGGGCTGTCAGCAAGGGGACACGCCTGCCTCCGTTGACCTGATTGGTGCTTCCAGACTGGGCTTCACAGGCCCCTCTACACCCCCCTCTGATGCATCTGACCAGCCAGTGTTCCCTAAACACCAGTCACTTTGTTACATGGTCTCATTATAATACATCGAAATTGTGACATTTAACCAATTTGTCACCCAAGTTGACATATTAGCTACAGTATATGTCACTAACCCTCTATCTTGTATCAGCACTGTTCCTTAGACCTGAATGAGAACACTGATCACAGCAACATGCAACCATTGAAGTTACATGTCACTTTATTTGACATATTAGTGATAATGTCCCTTACCTTCCACATTGGCTGTATCAGCATTATTGTGTATGGACCTGATTTGAGAGCATTCTGACCACACCATGGGGTGGATGAGGCTCCGCCTTGCTCCTGCTCCTGGTTGTAATCCTCCTTCCCTTTAAACCACAATGGGAAACATGTGTTCTCTGTAGGGTATAGCGCACCCGGGCCCACCCTGAGAGACAACGCTGTTTACCTCCTACTCTAAAACTCAGATATCACTACACAAACCATACTACCTAACCTGTTATATGACAACAGCTCCTGTGACCAACTCTGAGGCCTGGGAGGTTGGAGGTGCACCGACATTAGTTCACAACTAGTATCCAATAACAGTGAAGAGTAGAAGGTTTCTTATTCGGTTATTTTATTAGGATCCCCATTAGCTGTTGCTACTGCAGGAGCTACTCTTCCTGGGGTCCACACAGAACACGTCATAACAGACAAGAACAGCTGAAGGACTGAGCTGCATGAATAAAGTCCTGAAAGGAAGATGGATAAACATGTACTGTCAAATGCTGCCGCAGTTTCTCGGAGAACAATGTTTTGACCTGAAGGTCTCCGTCAGTCTCACTGCCGTGACCTTTCTGAGACACAAGGAGACTAGAGGACGTCGTTGGTGACATTGGGTACAATCGGGTCGTCAAGAGTAATCTGGAATGATCAGAGAAAGTCAAGGAGATATGGTGAATTCCTACTCCCTGGTGTATTCACAAAGCTTCTCACCTTGTAAAACTCTACGCACAACAAGAATGTTTTCTTTCCACATTATCCAGCTACAAAGTGAAAGTAGGCCAGCATGGTGTAATTGGTCTGTTTTATTAAAGGCCTCAACGCTATTATCGTCCTGTCTGTCTCTTTCCACACCTCATTGACTTATGGGTCAGAGTTTTGCCATTGATAATTGCAGGTTTTGGCCCTAGTGTGATAGGATAGATGGTCCCAGACTCTGAATTTCTCTCTCTCTCGTATTCTGAGGTGATACTGTGGTTACATGATGGTTTTCTGGGGCTGGGCAGTAGATGTGTTGTGAAACAGGAGCCAGTAAGCTATGTGCCGGCCCTTTGTCTAGGAAATGCCCTCCGGATGAAGATCGATCATTTCTTCACTGCTGTGCTGCTGAGGAATGTCCACTGATGAATGAGCCTAACTCTGTTTTATCAAAAATATCATCTATTTATCTTGTTTGAAAAAATTGAAGTTTAAATCATATTTATCTGAAAGATAATTCATAAAATCTTGTTATTATCATTGCATGGACTAACCCATAAGTTATTATTGGGGCTGTCAGTTATTCAGTTAACTCCAGTTGACTTGTCATTTTAGTGCACTATATATCGTTTTTATTTTGACTAAATGCATTGTCTGAAAGCGTTCACAATTCACTGAAAACATCCCACATACATCATCTATACGTCTACAAACAACAATGCAATGTCCAAACAAGTTGTCATTGAGGTTGAAGAAAGTGTGCTTTATCTATGTACCTGATTTTGCTAACTGTTACTTTCTACAAAATCAAGACGTCAATATTACTGTAATGCTTTCTGTTTGACAGCCCTAGTGATTACATGAGATCTGTAGGGTATGGTGAGATGTCACTGTGTGTTAGAGGTGGTAGAGCAGGGAGTTGAGGCACCAGGCAGGCCTTGACTCTGGCTCTCTGACTCACTGTCCTGACTAGGTCTGGCAGCTAGGGGGATCTGGGGGATGACTGAGGACGTCTGATGTCCCCTCCCTGTCAGGGGTTCAACTGTTCTCCGAGGTCTGGCAGCTAGGGGATCTGGGGGATGACTGAGGACGTCTGATGTCCCCTCCCTGTCAGGGGTTCAACTGTCCTCTGAGGTCTGGCAGCTAGGGGATCTGGGGGATGACTGAGGACGTCTGATGTCCCCTCCCTGTCAGGGGTTCAACTGTTCTCCGAGGTCTGGCAGCTAGGGGATCTGGGGGATGACTGAGGACGTCTGATGTCCCCTCCCTGTCAGGGGTTCAACTGTTCTCTGAGGTCTGGCAGCTAGGGGATCTGGGGGATGACTGAGGACGTCTGATGTCCCCTCCCTGTCAGGGGTTCAACTGTTCTCTGAGGTCTGGCAGCTAGGTGATCTGGGGGATGACTGAGGACGTCTGATGTCCCCTCCCTGTCAGGGGTTCAACTGTTCTCTGAGGTCTGGCAGCTAGGGGATCTGGGGGATGACTGAGGACGTCTGATGTCCCCTCCCTGTCAGGGGTTCAACTGTTCTCTGAGGTCTGGCAGCTAGGTGATCTGGGGGATGACTGAGGACATCTGATGTCCCCTCCCTGTCAGGGGTTCAACTGTTCTCTGAGGTCTGGCAGCTAGGGGATCTGGGGGATGACTGAGGAGGTCTGATGTCCCCTCCCTGTCAGGGGTTCAACTGTTCTCTGTGGTCTGGCAGCTAGGGGATCTGGGGGATGACTGAGGACGTCTGATGTCCCCTCCCTGTCAGGGGTTCAACTGTTCTCCGAGGTCTGGCAGCTAGGGGATCTGGGGGATGACTGAGGAGGTCTGATGTCCCCTCCCTGTCAGGGGTTCAACTGTTCTCCGAGGTCTGGCAGCTAGGGGATCTGGGGGATGACTGAGGACGTCTGATGTCCCCTCCCTGTCAGGGGTTCAACTGTTCTCTGAGGTCTGGCAGCTAGGGGATCTGGGGGATGACTGAGGACGTCTGATGTCCCCTCCCTGTCAGGGGTTCAACTGTTCTCTGAGGTCTGGCAGCTAGGAGATCTGGGGGATGACTGAGGACGTCTGATGTCCCCTCCCTGTCAGGTGTTCAACTGTTCTCTGAGGTCTGGCAGCTAGGTAATCTGGGGGATGACTGAGGACGTCTGATGTCCCCTCCCTGTCAGGGGTTCAACTGTTCTCTGAGGTCTGGCAGCTAGGTGATCTGGGGGATGCCTGAGGACGTCTGATGTCCCCTCCCTGTCAGGGGTTCAACTGTTCTCTGAGGTCTGGCAGCTAGGTGATCTGGGGGATGACTGAGGACGTCTGATGTCCCCTCCCTGTCAGGGGTTCAACTGTTCTCTGAGGTCTGGCAGCTAGGGGATCTGGGGGATGACTGAGGAGGTCTGATGTCCCCTCCCTGTCAGGGGTTCAACTGTTCTCTGTGGTCTGGCAGCTAGGGGATCTGGGGGATGACTGAAGACGTCTGATGTCCCCTCCCTGTCAGGGGTTCAACTGTTCTCCGAGGTCTGGCAGCTAGGGGATCTGGGGGATGACTGAGGAGGTCTGATGTCCCCTCCCTGTCAGGGGTTCAACTGTTCTCCGAGTTCTGGCAGCTAGGGGATCTGGGGGATGACTGAGGACGTCTGATGTCCCCTCCCTGTCAGGGGTTCAACTGTTCTCTGAGGTCTGGCAGCTAGGGGATCTGGGGGATGACTGAGGACGTCTGATGTCCCCTCCCTGTCAGGGGTTCAACTGTTCTCTGAGGTCTGGCAGCTAGGTAATCTGGGGGATGACTGAGGACGTGTGATGTCCCCTCCCTGTTAGGGGTTCAACTGTTCTCTGAGGTCTGGCAGCTAGGGGATCTGGGGGATGACTGAGGAGGTCTGATGTCCCCTCCCTGTCAGGGGTTCAACTGTTCTCCGAGGTCTGGCAGCTAGGGGATCTGGGGGATGACTGAGGACGTCTGATGTCCCCTCCCTGTCAGGGGTTCAATTGTCCTCTGAGGTCTGGCAGCTAGTGGATCTGGGGGATGACTGAGGACGTCTGATGTCCCCTCCCTGTCAGGGGTTCAACTGTCCTCTGAGGTCTGGCAGCTAGGGGATCTGGGGGATGACTGAGGACGTCTGATGTCCCCTCCCTGTCAGGGGTTCAACTGTTCTCTGAGGTCTGGCAGCTAGGGGATCTGGGGGATGACTGAGGACGTCTGATGTCCCCTCCCTGTCAGGGGTTCAACTGTTCTCTGAGGTCTGGCAGCTAGGTGATCTGGGGGATGACTGAGGACGTCTGATGTCCCCTCCCTGTCAGGTGTTCAACTGTTCTCTGAGGTCTGGCAGCTAGGTAATCTGGGGGATGACTGAGGACGTCTGATGTCCCCTCCCTGTCAGGGGTTCAACTGTTCTCTGAGGTCTGGCAGCTAGGGGATCTGGGGGATGACTGAGGACGTCTGATGTCCCCTCCCTGTCAGGGTTTCAACTGTCCTCTGAGGTCTGGCAGCTAGGGGATCTGGGGGATGACTGAGGACGTCTGATGTCCCCTCCCTGTCAGGGGTTCAACTGTCCTCTGAGGTCTGGCAGCTAGGGGATCTGGGGGATGACTGAGGACGTCTGATGTCCCCTCCCTGTCAGGGGATCAACTGTCCTCTGAGGTCTGGCAGCTAGGGGATCTGGGGATGACTGAGGACGTCTGATGTCCCCTCCCTATCAGGGGTTCAACTGTTTTCTGAGGTCTGGCAGCTAGGTGATCTGGGGGATGACTGAGGACGTCTGATGTCCCCTCCCTGTCAGGGGTTCAACTGTTCTCTGAGGTCTGGTACCCTTCCCTTCCCCAGCCTATCCTATACTCCTCCTCTTCCTCCTCTTTATCCAGGCATGTCATTGGCTCAGCTCTAATCTGAGCGCTCTCTGCAACCCAAACTGGGATCCGGACCCCCCCACCACACACACCCACTCACACCCGCACACACACACACACACACACACACACACACACACACACACACACACACACACACACACACACACACACACACACACACACACACACACACACACACACACACACACACACACACACACACACATGAAGATCTCAGATGAAAAGTCAGGTCCCTGTTGAGTGAGGGAGACCCAGTCTGTGAACTCTCCAGAGGGGCTGACAGAACCCTCCACACTCCCTCCCAGGAGAACAGAGGCAGACAGCCCCTCGGGGCCACCTGCACCTCCACACGCCCCTGCTCTGACCTTCACATGTTGACACTGTACCACACTCAGCAGCAGACACAGTTATCCCACAGTGGCTGCTACATGGCCCCACACGTACCTCTAGGGGTACCATCCCCCACTGCTCAACTGACACAGTGGCGCACAGAACGCAAAAATATTCTTAGAAATATTTAACCTCCACACATTAACAAGTCCAATAGCTCAAATGAAAGATAAACACCTTGTTCATCTAGCCAGCAAGTCAGATTTCTAAAATGTTTTATGGCGAAAACATAGCACATATTTATGTCAAACCACCACCAAAAGATAGGCAAATTTACATAGCCATTTTGTAGAACAATAGATGCAATCACAAAAGCAGGATTAAAAGAAAAATAATTCACTAACCTTTTGAAAATCTTCATCAGATGACAGGAATAGGACATGTTATACAGTACATTTGTTTTTTTCAATAATATGCAATTTATATCCATAAATCACGGTTTACATTGAACGTCATGGTCAAAAAATGCTACTAGAATGTCCGGAGAAATTATGATAACTCTGCCAGATAACAGAAATACACATCATAAACGTTGACTAAATATACATGTTCTACATATAGTTAGAAAGATACACTTCTTCTTAATAAAACAGCTGTGTTACATTTATTTTTAACGTTACAGAATTCGTTCACTTGTCAATAATATGAGACGGCGCTCATAGATTAGCAATATGGCTTCGCTATTTCGGAGTCCACAGAAACACATAATAACCACATAAATATTCCCTTACCTTTGCCGTTGTTCGATCAGAAGTCGTGGAAGAAGTCATACTTACCAAAACCAGCGTTTGCCTTTCAAATGTGTGTCTTTGGGTTATCAAACGAGACTAATTTCGGCTGAAAAGCACTCAAAAATCTATGGGTTGCGCATCGAAACTTCAAAATTACATATTATATGTCGACTAAATTGGTCAAACTAAGGTCAGATTCGAGCTAAAACATGTTTTAATCATATATAAAAATCCTTAGCTCGAAAGGAGAAGCCTATATCGTTTGGTGGATCTTGGAACAAAGAGAGAAAATGGCAGAGGCGCGCACGTATTATTGCGTGACCCGAGGGTTTCGCCCCGCCAAAGGGTGAGGGAGCGCGCAATCTTCACAATGAAGCGCCCCATTAAAAGAGGACATCGCGCTGAAGAGATAGGAACTGTTCCCAGATCTGTAGCTGGTTGGGAAGGTTGGGGGCGATGACGTCAAAGTTGGGCCAACTTTTCTGCTGACAGAAAGAGTTTGGAAGAATGGCTGCCCTGTGAGTTCTGCTTTACATAGAGACATAATTTGAACGGTTTTAGAAGCTTTAGAGTGTTTTCTATTCAATAATATTTATTATATGCATATATTAGCAATTTTTGACCGATTTTTTGTCAGTTTACTATTGGCACACATTCTTCCAAAGGGTGCAGTATTCTGCCATAGCCTTAACAGGTTTTAAAGGGCTGAGGTTCTGTTTTGGTAACGTTTCCACACAACAACAAAAAAGGAAGATGTCAAACGGGTCTCTTTCTTTCCTGGAAAGCCGTGCTTGTGTGAGGTCATTGAGGATAGAGGATATTAGCGGAGATAGGTGGGCGTCAGGTAACCTAGTGGTTAAGAGCCAGTTGGGCCTGTAACTGAAAGTTCGCTGGTTCGAATCCCGAGCCTACTAGGTGAACAATCTGTCGGTGTGCCCTTCAGCAAGGCACCTAATTGTGCCTGTAAAATGCTCTGGATAAGAGCGTGTGCTAAAATATAAGTGTAATTGAATGCTGTTTGTCTGTCTGGTACATTTAATCTCTGAATGAGAGGCATTATAGTTCATATCCATATGTACACTACGCCTGCACATGCCTGTAGTTTCAATTACTACTGTAGATAATGAATAGTAAACCTGAATAGTTTGGCCTGATGTTATCTAGGCCTATCTATGATGGGTGGTAGTGGGGCCAAGGGGACCATGCTGATTTAGTTGGAGGACCTTTATGACGGTGCCTCCTGATTAGCAGCATGGAGTCTCATGTTGAGGCTGCAGGCGAAGGAGACTTGTATCTTCTCCAAACATCTGTGTTTGATTAAAACAGCCCAGTCCACGGCTCCGTCCCAAACACCACCTTATTCCCTTCATAGTGCACTGCTTTTAACCAGAGGCCCGGGGACCCTGGTAGTCCACTATATCAGGAATACTGCGCCGTTTGGGACACGACCCATATACCTCCATTGCCAGGCAGCCTGGTCCGTCTGTTGTTTCGTCCCTACTGGAAACGCTGAAAGGGGAGAGAAGGGTTCCATATGCCTCCAATATGCCTTGATATTTATCACTGAGCTTCTTCACTGTTTCTGTTGATCTAATCTTCAACCAAACCCTGCTACTCTATTTAACTGAATGTAACATGCAGGCTATGGTAACAGTCTGTCAGCAGACACTAATGTTAATCCGCTGAGTGTTCTACGACTTTGAGATTACAGTATGATGATGGAGAACGGCAGTTTAATGGGAATCTATCTTAAATCATTTGGGGTTGATTTCAAAGACAAGGATGAAGCTGTGTCCTGGACTGACAACATATTTAAGGGTCAGTTTCCAGGATGCATTATGCCTAGTCCTAAACTACAATACAACCTTAATGGAGAATGAACTCTAGACTTCATCTGTGTCGAGGAAACCGGCCAATGAAGTTCAGTTTGGACTTGGTAGTTGGACGTTTAGAGGAAGAATAAATCTATGTTTTCTGTTAATTCTAGCTGCTACACCATATCAGTGTTTGGGAACTAGATCAGCACGTGAATCCATCATTTGCTAATTTCCTAAACCTGCCAAACACACTATAAACATGTTTCCACATGTTGCTTATTCTGCCCGTGGAGCTGCCAAGCAAGGAGTCAAAGACTGCTGAGTGGTAGGTAATCAAAATGTTCCCCATGGTACCTCAACGTTGTCTGTCTGCTGAGTGGTAGCTCATCAAAATGTTTCTAACATTCCCCATGGTACCTCAACGTTGTCTGTCTGCTGAGTGGTAGCTAATCAACATGTTCCCCATGGTACCTCAACGTTGTCTGTCTGCTGAGTGGTAGCTAATCAACATGTTCCCCATGGTACCTCAACGTTGTCTGTCTGCTGAGTGGTAGGTAATCAAAATGTTCCCCATGGTACCTCAACGTTGTCTGTCTGCTGAGTGGTAGCTCATCAAAATGTTTCTAACATTCCCCATGGTACCTCAACGTTGTCTGTCTGCTGAGTGGTAGCTAATCAACATGTTTCTAACATTCCTCATGGTACCTCACCGTTGTCTGTCTGCTGAGTGGTAGCTAATCAAAATGTTTCTAACATTCCTCATGGTACCTCAACGTTGTCTGTCTGCTGAGTGGTAGCTAATCAAAATGTTTCTTACATTCCTCATGGTACCTCAACATTGTCTGTCTGCTGAGTGGAAGCTAATCAAAATGTTCCCCATGGTACCTCAACGTTGTCTGTCTGCTGAGTGGTAGCTAATCAAAATGTTTCTAACATTCCCCATGGTACCTCAACGTTGTCTGTCTGCTGAGTGGTAGCTAATCAAAATGTTTCTAACATTCCCCATGGTACCTCAACGTTGTCTGTCTGCTGAGTGGTAGCTAATCAACATGTTCCCCATGGTACCTCAACGTTGTCTGTCTGCTGAGTGGTAGCTAATCAACATGTTCCCCATGGTACCTCAACGTTGTCTGTCTGCTGAGTGGTAGGTAATCAAAATGTTCCCCATGGTACCTCAACGTTGTCTGTCTGCTGAGTGGTAGCTCATCAAAATGTTTCTAACATTCCCCATGGTACCTCAACGTTGTCTGTCTGCTGAGTGGTAGCTAATCAACATGTTTCTAACATTCCTCATGGTACCTCACCGTTGTCTGTCTGCTGAGTGGTAGCTAATCAAAATGTTTCTAACATTCCTCATGGTACCTCAACGTTGTCTGTCTGCTGAGTGGTAGCTAATCAAAATGTTTCTTACATTCCTCATGGTACCTCAACATTGTCTGTCTGCTGAGTGGAAGCTAATCAAAATGTTCCCCATGGTACCTCAACGTTGTCTGTCTGCTGAGTGGTAGCTAATCAAAATGTTTCTAACATTCCCCATGGTACCTCAACGTTGTCTGTCTGCTGAGTGGTAGCTAATCAAAATGTTTCTAACATTCCCCATGGTACCTCAACGTTGTCTTTGAATGTGAAATCAGGGCCTATATACATCAGGTGTCTCAGAGTAGTAGTAGCTGATCTGGGATCAGGACTGAGAAGTTGTATGAATACAGGCCTCGGTATTGTTTTATTTTCAACTGAATCTGAACCAAGATTAGTCAGGCAGTGGTTGAGGAATACTGGATGCTGGTTGGTTGGTTATGATTATATGATTGAGGATAGGAAATGAGCACATCTGGCTACAGTACAGAATCTAATAAACCCTGCATCATATCACTCTGTAGTTTCCATCTTGTGTATCAAACCCAAATCAAACTCAATCAGTTAGTCAGCGATTCCTCTTAGACTGATAATCAGAACTACATGTAGATTACCTTCAATAGAAATGGTTGGGATGCCTATTTTACCCTTAGGTCTTTGCAGGCTTGTAATGGGAACAACTGATTTGAAGTTGTTAGCATACGACTATAGGGAGCCAGAGTTTGTGGGGCAAAATCTGATTTGTGTGTGCGTGCGTGCGTGCACCCAAACCCAGAGCTGTAAGTGTGTGTGCGCCTCAGCTAAGAGATTTAATCTGATTTGCTGAAAAGAGTGGGTTGTTTCACATGACTGGTTTAACGGGACTCTGGCACAAGTTTGAACCAGTGTCCCTGAGTTGTGTGCGCGTGCTTTCAGGTGCATGTGTTTGTGGATTATGGGTTTCCCCCCTTTGTCCCTGTTTGTGTCTTGTGTACTGATGTGTGTGTTGGTTGGCTGTAAACCGGGAGAGAGGTTCATGTTTGTAAATGTGTTTACGTTTGTTGTTGTGTGGTTGGAACGAGGGTGAGAGGTTCATGTTTGTAAAGGTGTTTCAGTGTGTTGTTGTGTGGTTGGAACGAGGGTGTAACTGTTGCTCTTTTCAGTTGTTGCTCTTGGGGTTTCAAAGCAGCTTTATTTGGGAAAGTTACATGAAAGTGAAAGCACAGCAAATCAGCTGACAACCACACATCTGGAAAAGAGTTCGGGCTGCAGGACTCTGATACTCGTTCAGTGGTTTACACATCCCTTTGAATCAGAGCTTTATTTTGAACAAATGGACCACCAGAAATATATCAAACCATTGAAATCATCCTCTGGTTCCAATTCTGGGGAGAGGAATGTAGAGATCCAATCCCTTGAACATCCTGTGTGGATCCCAAATGGCACCCATAGAGAACGATACAGAAAGCATCCCAATTATGGCGTCTGTGAGCACATTTTGAAGTTTTCCATTTTCTTCTTCACGATTGGCTGATCCCTCCTGATGACCCGGATGGACATGACTCCAACAGCGTCACCAGGAGAGATCAGCCAATGAAGTCCTACCCAGTTGACTACATTAAAATGGTGGAATTCATGGCACTACCCCTGCTAATACAGCTTTTTGTCCACTAGAGGCCTCTATCATTCTCTATGCTGGCACCCTATTCCTTTTATAGTCAACTACTTTTGTCAAGAGGGTACATAGTGTAGTGCACCATGTCGGGTAGTGGTCACCAACCTTTTTTGAGTCTAGGTCAGTTTCTGAGTCAAAATGCAAGTCGAGATCTACCGTTGAAGATGTATTTTTCACATGACTTTATAAGAGGAAAGCCTATGTAACACTAACCTATTCAAAACAGTACTGTAGTAATGAGGTTTGTGCAGTAGGCTATAGGCCCAATACATTATCACCACGTATTGGCTTTGCTTGAATTGACCTGCCAACGCATTCTTGTTCTTCTCAGACCATTTAAACAAATGGTATTTCAACATTTGAGGTAGGCTATGTGATCCCACTGGTAATAGATCCGTTGTAATGCTACTTGTCAGGCACAGCTGAGTGAGCATACGTTCATTATCTGTTATTGTTTTACTGGGCTGATGGTGCCTGCATCTGATGGTCAGTCTCAGCGGATGGAGAGAGCAGCAGACTGAGGGTCCAACTCTCAACATCTCTCCGCTCTCCCTTTCCTCCACGGACACTGACCAAAAGGGGACACCGTCTTCGGCGAAACTCGAGTCGTACCGCATTATTTCTGCCTCATCCATCAATTCATGTTGTTAGTCCAATGACCAGAGAATGTGAAATATTCCTAAACTGCTAATAATAACAACACAAGCATGCCGATACACTTTCCTACTCCTTCATTACAGCTGCAGTGCTGGTTGTAGCGTTAGTGGAAGTACAGAGAACGCGCATTTCTAAAAGTATTAAATACAAAGTAAAAACTTAGACATGAACTCACTCACTTTGCTGTATTTGTTGACAGTCTCTCTCTCTAGTCGTGGTTTTAAAAGTTAAGAAATCTCACAGTATCAACTTTGCTGTAGTTTTCTTTTACACCTGCTACGTTAGCCTACTGTAGACATGGTAATCTGAGCCATTTGATTGGCCAGCGGTAGGCCTATAGTGCACTTGATTTGCTCCCCCCGGGCAGGCCGAGAAGGCAGAGTTTCTACCTTCAGACATATGAAATTATTCAAAATGGGAACACGTCGCCTCACCCCCCATCCCCTCACCCTCATCTCCTTACCCCCTGCTCCCCCCATTACCTCACCCATTGGCCTATCTACCAACAGTGCTAGCTTTAAAGGCCTATTCTTTATGTCAACTCATTTGTCTACAGAAGTAAGAAAAATACAATTTTAGAAAGCTATTTACTGAGTGGAAAAAGCAGACTGGCATGCACCTAAGAGCAGTACCCTATGCCAGCACGAACAATCTTAAAGGTGTTTTAAAAAGGAGCGAAAGACTGAATCGTTTAACCATGTCATCTCGTGAAACTCTGGGAAGCAATATGGCTAGAATTTAGTTTCTCTCCCCGTCGTCCTGTTATTTTCTGTTTTCCAGCCCTCAACTCTCAGAGCTTATACAGTTTAAAGGAGGTTCTTAACTCAAGGCTTTGTGTCACTTGGAAACAGTGCATTTGTTGCCGAGGTAACCGGTCTGGTCCGGCGAAACTCTGAAACGGAGACAACCTCTGTTTGGGGCGGGGCGTGGCCAGGCCTGACTTATCAATGGTAGAGAGCTGCTTTCGTCCAGAAACCACTGGTCTTTTAAAGAGACCTGTATGTCTCATTTCCAAGGCTTGCAGTAACCCGATATCCTTATAATATGAGCACATCGAATAGTTGTGAAATGGTAGAATGGAAAATCTTGTTTCAGTCTCCATGAAATGCCAACCTTGTGATGCACTGAAACAGAAGCGTTGTCACGTGGGACACTTTTAAAGATGGAAGAATGTGACATTCTGGGGACGTGTTCCAAAGGACCGGTCCTATTAAAGGTCTTGTGAATATAAACGGGATAAAAAACGAAGTAGTCAAACTTTTCATTGATTGGGGCAAAACATAGTGGAACAGTGAAGTAAGGCCTACACACTAATTTGATCCAACACAAACCTTTAGTTCCTATTAGTTCACAATGGTTCACTCCTGAAGAGACCTTGGCCTGACAAAACTTTGTGAAGTCATAAAGGCACAGCTTCAGTATGTGTGAGATCAATAGTGTGTGAGTCGTAGTTCACTAAATAGATATCTAGAACAGGAGCCATGCCAAGGCAGAGTCATGATGGGGCTGGGCACAGAGAGCCCTGCAACAACACAGCCAGGGAGCCAGGCAGGCAGTTTTTTAATAAATATTTGTACCTTTATTTAACTAGGCAAGTCAGTTAACAACAAATTCTTATTTACAATGACAGCCTACCAGGGAACAGTGGGTTAACTGCCTTGTTCAGGGGCAGAGTGACATATTTTTACCTTGTCAGCTCGGGGATTCAATCCAGCAACCTTTCAGTTACTGGGCCAACGCTCTAACCACTATGCTACCTGCTGCCCCAGTTAGTTAGGCAGACAGTCATGTAGTCCGATATGCAGGCAGGCAGACAGGCTGGGAAAGCAGGCAGTCAGTGCATCAGTTAGACAGGCAGTCAGTCAGTCAGGCAGACAGTCAGGCAGACAGACAGGCAGTTAGACAGGGAGGGGTTTAAACAGAGACACATGACCAGGCATGTTAACACAGGGATTACAGCATAAAACACACAGAATAAAACCTTGGAGGAAATCAGAGGAATGTTCCAGAGAAACTACAGGAACTATTGACCCCCCTTCTCCTTCCCCCGGCGTCAACAGCATTTACACATGGAATTAGTCAAAGAGACAGATGCAAACAAAACTAGAGCATTTTAATGGTCGTCAATGTAAAATCTATACAATGGCAAATTCCTCAGTTACGGGTGTGTTCACTGATTCACTAATGGTGTGCCTAGAGACATGCTAACCTGCTAACATGACTGTGTACCTGCTAACATGACTGTGTTCCATACCAACATGACTGTGTGCCTAGAGACATGCTAACCTGCTAACATGACTGTGTGCCTAGAGACATGCTAACCTGCTAACATGACTGTGTGCCTAGAGACATGCTAACCTGCTAACATGACTGTGTGCCTAGAGACATGCTAACCTGCTAACATGACTGTGTTCCATACCAACATGACTGTGTGCCTAGAGACATGCTAACCTGCTAACATTACTGTGTGCCTGCAAACATGACTGTGTGCCTAGAGACATGACTGTGTGCCTGCTAACATGACTTTCTGCCTGCTAACATGACTTTCTGCCTGCTAACATGACTGTGTGCCTGCTAACATGACTTTCTGCCTGCTAACATGACTGTGTGCCTGCTAACATGACTTTCTGCCTGCTAACATGACTTTCTGCCTGCTAACATGACTGTGTGCCTGCTAACATGACTTTCTGCCTGCTAACATGACTTTCTGCCTGCTAACATGACTTTCTGCCTGCTAACATGACTTTCTGCCTGCTAACATGACTGTGTGCCTGCTAACATGACTTTCTGCCTGCTAACATTACTTTCTGCCTGCTAACATGACTTTCTGCCTGCTAACATGACTGTGTGCCTGCTAACATGACTTTCTGCCTGCTAACATGACTTTCTGCCTGCTAACATGACTGTGTGCCTGCTAACATGACTTTCTGCCTGCTAACATGACTTTCTGCCTGCTAACATGACTTTCTGCCTGCTAACATGACTGTGTGCCTGCTAACATGACTTTCTGCCTGCTAACATGACTGTGTGCCTGCTAACATGACTGTGTGCCTGCTAACATGACTGTGTGCCTGCTAACTTGACTGTGTGCCTGCTAACTTGACTGTGTGCCTGCTAACATGACTGTGTCTGCTAACATGACTGTGTGCCTGCTAACATGACTGTGTGCCTGCTAACATGACATTCTGCCTGCTAACATGACATTCTGCCTGCTAACATGACATTCTGCCTGCTAACTTGACTGTGTGCCTGCTAACTTGACTGTGTGCCTGCTAACTTGACTGTGTGCCTGCTAACATGACTGTGTGCTTGTGTGTAGTCTATAACAGCTTTTACAGGACCACCAACTTACTGTTATATCTGTTGTTTTCCAGGTGATACCAAGCAACTAACATCAGGCAGAAGCTACATCGATGGAATTGGGAAGATGGACATTCAACAGGTAAGAATGACACTGAGTTCACATCCATTTAAATATTGCCAGTGATCACAGTGGAATTCTATCTAGTCAGTCCTTTACTAACAGTCATACTGTAGATCAGTGTTCACAGTGGAATTCTATCTAGTCAGTCCTCTACTAAGTCATACTGTAGATCAGTGTTCACAGTGGAATTCTATCTAGTCAGTCCTTTACTAACAGTCATACTGTAGATCAGTGTTCACAGTGGAATTCTATCTAGTCAGTCCTCTACTAAGTCATACTGTAGATCAGTGTTCACAGTGGAATTCTATCTAGTCAGTCCTCTACTAAGTCATACTGTAGATCAGTGTTCACAGTGGAATTCTATCTAGTCAGTCCTCTACTAAGTCATACTGTAGATCAGTGTTCACAGTGGAATTCTATCTAGTCAGTCCTCTACTAAGTCATACTGTAGATCAGTGTTCACAGTGGAATTCTATCTAGTCAGTCCTCTACTAAGTCATACTGTAGATCAGTGTTCACAGTGGAATTCTATCTAGTCAGCCCTTTACTAACAGTCATACTGTAGATCAGTGTTCACAGTGGAATTCTATCTAGTCAGTCCTTTACTAACAGTCATACTGTAGATCAGTGTTCACAGTGGAATTCTATCTAGTCAGTCCTCTACTAAGTCATACTGTAGATCAGTGTTCACAGTGGAATTCTATCTAGTCAGTCCTCTACTAAGTCATACTGTAGATCAGTGTTCACAGTGGAATTCTATCTAGTCAGTCCTTTACTAACAGTCATACTGTAGATCAGTGTTCACAGTGGAATGCTATCTAGTCAGTCCTTTACTAACAGTCATACTGTAGATCAGTGTTCACAGTGGAATTCTATCTAGTCAGTCCTTTACTAAGTCATACTGTAGATCAGTGTTCACAGTGGAATTCTATCTAGTCAGTCCTTTACTAACAGTCATACTGTAGATCAGTGTTCACAGTGGAATTCTATCTAGTCAGTCCTCTACTAAGTCATACTGTAGATCAGTGTTCACAGTGGAATTCTATCTAGTCAGTCCTTTACTAACAGTCATACTGTAGATCAGTGTTCACAGTGGAATTCTATCTAGTCAGTCCTTTACTAACAGTCATACTGTAGATCAGTGTTCACAGTGGAATTCTATCTAGTCAGTCCTCTACTAAGTCATACTGTAGATCAGTGTTCACAGTGGAATTCTATCTAGTCAGTCCTTTACTAACAGTCATACTGTAGATCAGTGTTCACAGTGGAATTCTATCTAGTCAGTCCTTTACTAACAGTCATACTGTAGATCAGTGTTCACAGTGGAATTCTATCTAGTCAGTCCTTTACTAACAGTCATACTGTAGATCAGTGTTCACAGTGGAATTCTATCTAGTCAGTCCTCTACTAAGTCATACTGTAGATCAGTGTTCACAGTGGAATTCTATCTAGTCAGTCCTTTACTAACAGTCATACTGTAGATCAGTGTTCACAGTGGAATTCTATCTAGTCAGTCCTTTACTAACAGTCATAATGTAGATCAGTGTTCACAGTGGAATTCTATCTAGTCAGTCCTCTACTAAGTCATACTGTAGATCAGTGTTCACAGTGGAATTCTATCTAGTCAGTCCTCTACTAAGTCATACTGTAGATCAGTGTTCACAGTGGAATTCTATCTAGTCAGTCCTTTACTAACAGTCATACTGTAGATCAGTGTTCACAGTGGAATTCTATCTAGTCAGTCCTTTACTAACAGTCATACTGTAGATCAAACAGGACAGTGACCAGTGGATGAGTACTGTAGCTGCCATTTGAGATGTGATCAGGCAGGGTGGCATATGTATTCTGGGTGGGTGTCACCATCCACATCGACACAATACTGTGAGCTCCCTCCACAGACACGTGAGTGCACACACACGCACACACACACACACACACACACACACACACACACACACACACACACACACACACACACACACACACACACACACACACACACTCGACGCTGTGTAACTCACTCTAGTCATGACAGTATGGTAAAGAATGCAGAGGCCGAGGCACAACAGAGATATCACTTCAAACCCACCGGCCGGAGTCTCAGATCCTTTCAGTGTATTGAATGAATGGAGATATGCTCTGATGGGCCACCTCAGAGCCATGCATCACCCAGCTCAAAGGGAACTGTTGATATCTGGGCTGTGTAGCGCTGTGGCAGCCTGAATGAGAGGTGTGTGTGTGGGACATAGAGGGACAATCACAGAGAATGGACGGTGCTCAGTGCACCACTATTAGGCTGGAGGTGGGACACCCAGATCTGACCCTGACTCAACAAGAACTCTCTCTCTCATAAGAGTGAGTCATAGTCTGAATCTTCCCTTCTCTGTCTCTCTATCTCCTCTCTCTCTCTCTCTCCCTTTCTCTCTACTGGTCCTCTCCCTCTCTCTCTCTCTCTCTCTCCCTTTCTCTCTACTGGTCCTCTCTCTCTCTCTCTAACCTCTCTCTATTTCATTCTCTCTCTTTCTTTCTACACCACTCTCTCTTTCTCCTCCCTCTCTTCTCTCTCTCCCTCTCTCTTCCCCCTCCCTATGTGAGGATGTGAAGGGGAGCATTGTATTTGTCTGTGTGTTGATGTGGATGTGGATGGCAGAGTACCAGTAGACAGGCAGATGTACCGATGAGCTGATAAGGAGAGTCGTAGGCAGCGCTTCAACCATCATGTACAGCCAATGTACAGCCAAATACGCATAACGTCAAGAAAGACAGGTACTCACAACTGTGATGTGTTGGCCATCAATGGTCTAAATCATAGAAGGAGAGATACGGGCCAGCCTCAGGCCCAGGCACCACAGACACACAGACAGGTTGAGGCCTGGTTTAGCAGGCTGATTCTGCTGCAATACTGGCTCAGCTTCAAGGTACAGGGAAGACTTATGAAGAAAGTTAAGCAAAGTTGCTATTCCTCAATACAGTTATTGGAAATGTTCTTAAGGTTTTTCCTAAGTTAAGAAAGTTAAGAAGAAATGGGATTCTTGAAAATAGTGTTTTAGGATCTCTTCTTGGAAATGTACTTAACTTTAGGACAGCTAAATCCTTGTCTTGAGACGAATGGATACTTTTGTAAACATGAACGTTTTCTTGCGCCACAGACACAGTTGGCTACTATTATATTTAAATATATTTAAATACAGCAAGAAAACAAATTATACAGACATTATCTAGCTAGCTAGTAATTAACAATATATTACAATATTCTAGAATGTGTTAAATAGCTAGCGCTATTTTGTCAATTTGCAAAGAAGAACTTGGCTAACTTTGCTAATGTAACGTCGTTAGCTATGTTGTTGTCTATAACGTTGTTACGCGTTAGCGAGCTAACGTAGCTACCTAACTTACCTGTCGCGCAGTCCCTCTACCAACATCTCTATGATGGACGACACCTTCTCCTCCAGCTGGTCCACTTGAATGTTCTCTCAGCTCCCTTCTTCTTAGCGGCCACCTTGATGTCGGACCACTTGTTTTTTACGCCTTCACTGTCCCTTGCCATTCCCCCGACGGCAGAGACAGACTCTGCCACTCTCCCCTGTGGTAGAGGACATAGTAGTGAGAGTAGAATCCCTCGTGGTAGAGGACAGAGTAGACAGAGTAGAATTCCTCGTGGTAGAGGACAGAGTAGACAGAGTAGAATCCCTCGTGGTAGAGGACAGAGTAGACAGAGTAGAATCCCTCGTGGTAGAGGACAGAGTAGACAGAGTAGAATCCCTCGTGGTAGAGGACAGAGTAGACAGAGTAGAATCCCTCGTGGTAGAGGACAGAGTAGCCAGAGTAGAATTCCTCGTGGTAGAGGACAGAGTAGCCGGACTCGGCCACTCTCCCCTGTGGTAGAGTACAGAGTAGCCAGACTCGTCCACTCTCGCCCATCCTCTCTTTTTGGTCTCAGCAGGGAACCTGCAGTTATCAAGTCTCCCCAACAGCAACTTTTTCCTGGCTGCTATTTCCTCCATCACTTCAAGCTCTTATTTACTGAAGTTTCTATTGTGCTTTCCTTGGTTATCCATTTTTGGTTTTGATATAGCTAGTCGGATGGCTATAATGTGTGAAGAATAACGAAATAACCAAATCCTATCATCCCTGTCACATTGGCTTATTTGTTGGTTTCAAGCATGTCACTAATGTCAGTGCCACATAAGAAGATATTTACGAAGTTCCTAAGGAAAGTACTAATTCCTAAGAACATTTTGAGGAATTACATAATAAGACTAAGCATCTAGCCTATTAAAATGTTCATCTGACTACAGCAAAACCATGTGCTATCAAGTATTATATGTTTAGCTGACGAACATCGAGAAATGGTCATGAGATGTGGATATCAAAGCAAGTTTATAAAATGAATGGATTCACATACAAGGCATACAGCTTAATTACTGTATAAGGCAATACTGACATTAACAAAGCATAATTCTAAACATGTAGATCCCACGGTTAACATACAAGACAAATGTGAACAATGAACGAATAGATGACTACTAGGCAAGAGGCCTAGAAACCTGGGAAATGAGAAAATATCCTGCAACTGTTCACCAATTGACTGGATACAGGATAAGAGAGAGAACAGCAGACCTCCGTTCCATGTCTAACATCTGAAGGGGTATCTTTTTCGAACCAAAACCAACCACCCCACCGTTGACCAATCAAACCATACCAAGTTTACAGTAACCTGATCACCCAGGCCCCGTCTCCACAGGGTTTCACAGCATCTAAAGGCTGTGTGGAGGATGAGCCCAATGGAAATAGACAATAAACCCCCATAGAGTCATGTAGAGTTCACCCTGTACAGATACAAGGTACCACAGAGATCATCAGTACTCTGGAAACTGTAACAGAGAGATACATTTTGGCCCCTCAGAGGGGGAAGGACTGACTGGTCCTTGGGCATTGTGTTTTGTGTTTTGTTCAGCCATTTGCCATGCAGCCTAAGCACAGAGATTACATACATGATGGCCAAACCTACAGAGGGAGACAGATGAGGAGGGAGGAAGGCCAGCACAGAGGTAGAGGAGGAGAGGAGTGAGTCAGGGACAGTGGATGGGGGGTTAGAGGGGAGGTATGCCAGGTAGGAGTGAGAGAGGGATGAGGGTAAGGGAGATGGAGGAGAGAGAGTCAGGGACAGTGGATGGAGGGTTAGAGGGTTGGTATGCTAGGTAGGAGTGAGAGAGGGATGAGGGTAAGGGAGATAGAGGAGAGAGAGTCAGGGACCGTGGATGGAGGGTTAGAGGGGGAGGTATGCCAGGTAGGAGTGAGAGAGGGATGAGTGTAAGGGATGGAGAGAGAGAGAGAGAGAGAGAGAGTCAGGGACAGTGGATGGAGGGTTAGAGGGAGAGGTATGCCAGGTAGGAGTGAGAGGGGGATGGGGTTTAAGGGAGATAGAGGAGAGAGAGTCAGGGACAGTGGATGGAGGGTTAGAGGGGGAGGTATGCCAGGTAGGAGTGAGAGAGGGATGAGGGTAAGGGAGGGAGAGAGAGAGAGAGAGAGAGAGAGAGAGAATCAGGGCAGGCAGGTCAGACAGGTAGTGGTGGAATGTGACTCCCTGCAGGTATTATCAGGCTCAGGGCAGACAGAGCAGAAAGAAGAGCGACGTGTTGACAGATCACTCCCTGTCTATTGACACGTCCTTCCTACCCTGAGGCTCTATATGATGAGACAGTCTCTCTGCCTAGTCTGCACCATCACCATGACAACGCATAGAGGAAGTCAACATCTCAATGATGTCATTGTGTGGGTGGCTGTTGGGAAGGTTTGCAGCACAGGTTAATTAAAAGGCATTGATTTGTAAACAGGCCACCTTCCTGCACTACCTCACCCTGGGACTCCCCCGGGCTGCTTCAGATAGACCCCATAGTAACTAGAGTAGCGTTGGAAGCACTGAGGTTACGAATCAGCAAAACAGTGAGAATGCTAGAAGTCTCTTGTTCTCACATCAAAAAGCTTAATGAAACAACACAGCTGTTTTGGAATGAATTATTTCCCATTAGTCCCTCACATGGAATGTAACTCTGAGCACACGTGTGACATTTACAGAACATGATAATATTCCATCATAAGTTCCTGGTAGACCGGGACTTTGTTGAGCACAAGTTACAACTGGTTTCCTTTAATCAGATGGGCCTCCTGTCTCTGATTGAGCTCTGTGCCGTTCTAGAAGGGGAATTGCTGAGGGTTGGTGGAGTGTTGATTGATGTGTGGTCCTCTAATCTAGCCTGGTACTGTACTATATTCTAGACATGGGTTCAAATAGTGTTGCTTTTTGTTCAAAAATAGTGTTGGCTTGGGCCTGCCCGTAGTGCCAGATGGGCAGGGTTTCCAGATGTGGGACTATCCCATCGGTTCCATTGTGAAGGGAAAGCTCATTTGAAAGAAAACAACATACTATTTGAACCTAGGACTGTCCTTCAGTACTGTCGTCCAGCTGTATACACTGTAGGCTGGCTCAATGTGATCCTCATTGCTGGAAGCAGAACTCCACTGCTCCATTGCTTTAACCTTGATCTCCTCAACAGTGGTAATATAATCATTGGGATAATTCAGATCCATCCAGATTCATCCACAACGTCACGTTGAGTAAAGGCCCACTGGATGGAAAGCGCCTGTTGGCAACTCAATCTGCTCTGCTAGAGCCATCAACATTTCTGATGTCTTGATTTATTAACAAAGCCTATCCTCTGATTCCAGAATATTCTGGTTTAGATTTATTCCATTTTGTGGGGGGTTTGTTGGTTCGATCATTTGAGGGGGGGGTTTTAGGCAAGGAAGACGTATTTTGAGTGCCTGTTTCCCAGAACAAGATTAAACCTACTTCTGGTCTAAAATGCATGGAGAGTCTTCATTGAAAGAGTCTTCATTGAAAGAGTCTTCATTGAAAGAGTCTTCATTGAAAGAGTCTTCATTGAAAGAGTCTTCATTGAAAGAGTCTTCATTGAAAGAGTCTTCATTGAAAGAGTCTTCATTGAAAGAGTCTTCATTGAAAGAGTCTTCATTGAAAGAGTCTTCATTGAAAGAGTCTTCATTGAAAGAGTCTTCATTGAAAGAGTCTTCATTGAAAGAGTCTTCATTGAAAGAGTCTTCATTGAAAGAGTCTTCATTGAAAGAGCTTTGAAGGTGCAGGACTTCTTTATCGGTGTCAGACTTAACTGAGTATTTGAATGGGTCACTGTTTG
This sequence comes from Oncorhynchus kisutch, assembly GCF_002021735.2. Classification (NCBI taxonomy): domain Eukaryota; kingdom Metazoa; phylum Chordata; class Actinopteri; order Salmoniformes; family Salmonidae; genus Oncorhynchus; species Oncorhynchus kisutch. Next base: position 7,822,582 of record NW_022261983.1, read on the forward strand.
GAATGAAGTGCGTACCCTGTCTATTTTAGGACATCTTCAGGGATGTATGGACACTCAGTCATCTGCTCCTCTTGTTGTGTTTTCAGGGATGGAGAGAAGATGGCTACTGGATGTTCTCTGGACTGGATCCTGTATCAGCAGCAGCAGTGGAAGTTCCATGTTGGATCTGGCTATCATCAATATAATTTATTAATATCAGAATACAGACCTTTAGACTAATGTGAGAAGTGTTGTCCAGTGTTCTTCTGGACAGGTATATAATGGGACACTTTACGTTTCCTCAGTCCCTTCTGGACAGGTACATAATGGGACACTTCACGTTTCCTCAGCCCCTTCTGGACAGGTACATAATGGGACACATCACGTTTCCTCAGTCCCTTCTGGACAGGTACATAATGGGACAGTCCACGTTTCATCACATCCCCCATGGAAAGTTACAGTCCACTTTAACCACCAACACCCCTTGCCTCCATAACGTACATGGGACAGTCCACTTTAACCACCAACACCCCTTGCCTCCATAACGTACATGGGACAGTCCACTTTAACCACCAACACCCCTTGCCTCCATAACGTACATGGGACAGTCCACTTTAACCACCAACACCCCTTGCCTCCATAACGTACATGGGACAGTCCACTTTAACCACCAACACCCCTTGCCTCCATAACGTACATGGGACAGTCCACTTTAACCACCAACACCCCTTGCCTCCATAACGTACATGGGACAGTCCACTTTAACCACCAACACCCCTTGCCTCCATAACGTACATGGGACAGTCTCACATTTCTTCTGGAATAAGACATGACAGTCATCCACTCCAGTTCACCCAATGGGATTCCAACAGAATTACTTTTATTCTACTGCACATGTCTAAAGCACTGCCTTTCTGTTTAAAACATCTATGACATCACACTGAGCTGCTGATGTACTTATTGAACATGATACATGTACTTCTATTTTCTAATTCACTATATTATGCTTTTATTGAAACTTGAAGAATGCAGATGAAGATTTCTGAGGGCACTTCAATATGCCACTATTTCAACAACATATAATAAGCCTGTATAATTGAGACATGTTTACCTTCTCGTCGTATCAAATGTGACAATATGACAGTACATTGCAGCACTTGCCACTTGTCAGGTCGCCATTGTAAACAATGATTTGTCTCACCTGGATAATTAAATGTTAGATTAAACAAATAATACATTGTTCCTCACCGGTTTTGCAAACCAGTTGACTTCTCTATCCAAACAGCTTCTATCCAAACAGTAAATGTTGACATGTATTAATTACTGCTGTCAGAGTGTCTTAACTTCTCATCTATGGTAGTTTCATAGAACATGTTGTCTATCTGTCTGAAGGGAGAGAGAGAGTGAGAAAGGGAGAGAGAGATGCATACACAGATAGGGAGAAAAGAGAGGGAGAGAGAGAAAGAGAGAGAAAAGGTAGGGAGATGAGAGAGCGAGAGACTAGGTTCCCCCAGCCACATCATAATTCACACAGGCACAAATGACCTGAGAGCCCAGCAGGAAAGGGCAGCCAGAGCACTCAAGGGAGTGATTGAAAAAGCTTCTTCCACTTTCCCCAACACACAAGTGGTTATCTCCACCCCGCTACTACAAAAATACTTTCACCCTGCCACCATAGAGCGGGCGAATGCAAGCATTTTGCAAGACTGCGCCTCAAAACCTAATGTCTACCTGGCCCACCACTCCACCCTAGACTTGAACAGCCTTAATGACCAGGTCCACCTCTACAAGGCAGCAATCCCAACTTTTGCCAGGACCCTGAAGGAAGTCACCCTCAACCATAGCCCCAGAACCTCACACAGGAGCAACTGAGCAACGGACAACCAGCCCAGACCAGCGAGACACCCTCCCAGACCTGCAAGACCCCGCCCTGAAGGACCTGCACCGAGAGAACCCATACCAAGAGGACCTACACCCAGACCACAGCGTCACCAGCCACACCCCAACCAGCTAAGACCACCCCAAGCAGACCCTGGCTACACCCTATATAGGCCTCCCATATCAGACCTATGCCCCTTCTGCCCACCCCATGTCCCCCGCCCCCGCGGCGAGGACCTCAACATGACAGCGGGACATATGCCCAGGCCGTGAACAGAGCAACACGCCCAACGCCCCACCATTACACCCGCCCAAGCCCCATCCTGCGACCTAAGAGGTATGTATCAGATGCTCAACATACTCTGCTCACACCTATTGTGATGGTCCAGGCCCAAACCTCACAAAAACAACACTAGACATTATGGAACACAAAGCTTTTACTATCTCGTCATGGAATATACAAGGTCTGAGGTCATCTGTGCTACCTATATCCCCCCATACGATGACAGCTTCTCCATCCTATAGGGGGAGATCAATCATTTCCAGGCCCAGGGACATGTACTAGTCTGTGGCGACCTAAATGCCAGAACTTGACAAGAACCTGACACCCTCAGCACACAGGGGGACAAACGCCTACCTGGAGGTGACAGCATTCCCCCCTCATTATGCCCCACAAAACCGGTTACAACTCCTGCCGCTCTGTCGGACGCTGGGTATGTACATAGTCAATGGTAGGCTTCGAGGGGACTCCTACGGTAGGTACACCTATTGCTCATTTCTTGGCAGTAGTCCTTTAGACTACTTTATCACTGACCTCAACCCGGATGTATGGATAAACCACTTCTCCAATATTTTTGGCTCTATAACAAAGAACAAACAGCAAAACCATGAACATAATCAAATACCGATCTTAGAATCAACTATTAAAGATTACCAGAACCCACTGGAATCTCCAATTACATAGAATGAACTACTGGACAAAATGCAAACCCTCCAACCCAAAAAGGCCTGTGTGGTTGATGGTATCCTAAATGAAATGATAAAATACACAGACCACAAATTCCAAATGGCAATACTTAAGCTCTTTAACATCATCCTCTGGCATATTCCCCAATATTTGGAACCAAGGACTGATCACCCCAATCCACAAAAGTGGAGACAAATATGACCCCAATAACTATTGTGGGATATAGGTCAACAGCAACCTTGGGAAAATCCTCTGAATTGTCATTAACAGCAGACTCGTACATTCCTCAGCGAAAACAATGTACTGAGCAAATGTCAAATTGTCTTTTTACCAAATTACCGTACTCACTCTGCACCCTAAGTGACAAATGAACAAACCAAAACAAAGGCAAGGTCTTCTCATGCTTATTTTATTTTAAAAAATGTCTGGAAAGAGGTGTTGTGGGAAAACATACAGCATTATAAAATCCATGTACACAAACAACAAGTGTGCGGTTAAATTGGAAAAAAACACATTTCTTTCCACATGGTGGGGGGATGAGACAGGGATTCAGCTTAAACCCCACTCTCTTCAACATATACACTGCTCAAAAAAATAAAGGGAACACTAAAATAACACATCCTAGATCTGAATGAATGAAATATTCTTATTAAATACTTGTTTCTTTACATAGTTGAATGTGCTGACAACAAAATCACACAAAAATTATCAATGGAAATCAAATTTATCAACCCATGGAGGTCTGGATTTGGAGTCACACTCAAAATTAAAGTGGAAAACCACACTACAGGCTGATCTAACTTTGATGTAATGTCCTTAAAACAAGTCAAAATGAGGCTCAGTAGTGTGTGTGGCCTCCACGTGCCTGTATGACCTCCCTACAATGCCTGGGCATGCTCCTGATGAGGTGGCGGATGGTCTCCTGAGGGATCTCCAGTAGACCTGGACTAAAGCATCCGCCAACTCCTGGACAGTCTGTGGTGCTGGTGGATGGAGCAAGACATGATGTCCCAGATGTGCTCAATTGGATTCAGGTCTGGGGAACGGGCGGGCCAGTCCATAGCATCAATGCCTTCCTCTTGCAGGAACTGCTGACACACTCCAGCCACATGAGGTCTAGCATTGTCTTGCATTAGGAGGAACCCAGGGCCAACCACACCAGCATATGGTCTCACAAGGGGTCTGAGGATCTCATCTCGGTACCTAATGGCAGTCAGGCGAGCACATGGAGGGCTGTGCTGCCCCCCAAAGAAATGCCACCCCACACCATGACTGACCCACCGCCAAACCTGTCATGCTGGAGGATGTTGCAGGCAGCAGAACGTTTTCCACGGCGTCTCCAGACTGTCATGTCTGTCACATGTGCTCAGTGTGAACCTGCTTTCATCTGTGAAGAGCACAGGGCGCCAGTGGCGAATTTGCCAATCTTGGTGTTCTCTGGCAAATGCCAAACGTCCTGCACGGTGTTGGGCTGTAAGCACAACCCCCACCTGTGGACGTCGGGCCCTCATACCACCCTCATGGAGTCTGTTTCTGACCATTTGAGCAGACACATGCACATTTGTGGCCTGCTGGAGGTCATTTTGCAGGGCTCTGGCAGTGCTCCTCCTGCTCCTTCTTGCACAAAGGCGGAGGTAGCGGTCCTGCTGCTGGGTTGTTGCCCTCCTACGGCCTCCTCCACGTCTCCTGATGTACTGGCCTGTCTCCTGGTAGCGCCTCCATGCTCTGGACACTACGCTGACAGACACAGCAAACCTTCTTGCCACATCTCGCATTGATGTGCCATCCTGGATGAGCTGCACTACCTGAGCCACTTGTGTGGGTTGTAGACTCCGTCTCATGCTACCACTAGAGTGAAAGCACCGCCAGCATTCAAAAGTGACCAAAACATCAGCCAGGAAGCATAGGAACTGAGAAGTGGTCTGTGGTCCCCACCTGCAGAACCACTCCTTTATTGGGGGTGTCTTGCTAAATGCCTATAATTTCCACCTGTTGCCAAGTTGCCAGGATCACGAATACAAATCCCATCTAGACACTGTTGCCCTAGAGCACACAAAAAACTATACATACAGGTAACTTCTACGAAGGTGTGAATGATCTGAGAGACAAGGCAAAAAGGGCCTTCTATGCCATCAAAAGGAACATAAAGTTTGACATACCAATTATGATCTGCCTAAAAATACTTGAATCAGTTATAGAACCCATTGCCCTTTATGGTTGTGAGGTCTGTGGTCTGCTCACCAACCAAGAATTCACAAAATGGGACAAACACCAAATTGAGACTGCATGCAGAATTCTGCAAAAAAAAAAATCCTCTGTGTCTAAGGTAAATCACCAAATAATGCAGAGCAGAATTATGACGATACCCACTAATTATCAAAATCAGAAAAGATTGGTCTAGCAGTCTAGTGTGTTTTTAGACCCAGGCCTTCCTATTAGTCTAGCAGTCTAGTGTGTGTTTAGACACAGACCTTCCTATTGGTCTAGCAGTCTACTGTGTGTTTTGGCCCAGGCCTTCCTATTGGTCTAGCAGTCTAGTGTGTGTTTAGACACAGGCCTTCCTATTGGTCTAGCAGTCTACTGTGTGTTTTGGCCCAGGCCTTCCTATTGATCTAGCAGTCTAGTGTGTGTTTAGACACAGGCCTTCCTATTGGTCTAGCAGTCTACTGTGTGTTTAGACCCAGGCCTTCCTATTGGTCTAGCAGTCTAGTGTGTGTTTTGGCCCAGGCCTTCCTATTGGTCTAGCAGTCTACTGTGTGTTTTGGCCCAGGCCTTCCTATTGGTCTAGCAGTCTAGTGTGTGTTTTGGCCCAGGCCTTCCTATTGGTCTAGCAGTCTAGTGTGTGTTTAGACACAGACCTTCCTATTGGTCTAGCAGTCTAGTGTGTGTTTAGACCCAGGCCTTCCTATTGGTCTAGCAGTCTAGTGTGTGTTTTGGCCCAGGCCTTCCTATATCATTCCCCAACCAGAAACATAACCGAATACAGACAGTGTAGCGATTCCCTTCGCAAGGTAATCAAACAAGCTAAGCGTCAGTATAGAGACGATGTGGAGTCGCAATTCAACGGCTCAGACACGAGAGGTATGTGGCAGGGTCTACAGTCAATCACGGACTACGAAAGAAAAACCAGCCCCGTCACGGACCAGGATGTCTTGCTCCCAGACAGACTAAACAACTTTTTTGCTCCCTTCGAGGACAATACAGTGCCACCGGCACGGCCTGCTACCAAAACCTGCGGGCTCTCCATCACTGTAGCCAACGTGAGTAAAACATTTAAATGTGTTAACCCTCGCAGGGCTGCAGGCCCAGACGGCATCCCCAGCCGCGTCCTCAGAGCATGCGCAGACCAGCTGGCTGGTGTGTTTATGGACATATTCAATCAATCCCCAGTCTGCTGTTCCCACATGCTTCATGAGGGTCACCATTGTTCCTGTTCCCAAGAAAGCTAAGGTAACTGAGCTAAATGACTACCGCCCTGTAGCACTCACTTCCGTCATCATAAAGTGCTTTGAGAGACTAGTCAAGGACCACATCACCTCCCCCCTACCTGACACCCTAGACCCACTCCAATTGGCTTACCGCACCAATAGGTCCACAGACGACGCAATCGCCATCACACTGCACACTGCCCTAACCCATCTGGACAAGAGAAATACCTATGTAAGAATGCTGTTCATCGATTACAGCTCAGTACCCTCCAAACTCAAACTCGTCATTAAGCTCGAGACCCTGGGTCTCGACCCCGCCCCGTGCAACTGGGTCCTGGACTTCCTGACGGGCCGCCCCCAGGTGGTGAGGGTAGGTAACAACATCTCCTCCCCGCTGATCCTCAACACAGGTCCCCACAAGGGTGCGTTCTGAGCCCTCTCCTGTACTCCCTGTTCACCCACGACTGCGTGGCCATGCACGCCTCCAACTCAATCATCAAGTTTGTAGACAACACTACAGTGGTAGGCTTGATTACCAACAACAACGAGACGGCCTACAGGGAGGAGATGAGGGCCCTCGGAGTGTTGTGTCAGGAAAATAACCTCACATTCAATGTCAACAAAACAAAGGAGATGATCGTAGACATCAGGAAACAGCAGAAGGAGCAGCTCCCTATCTACATTGATGGGACAGTAGTGGAGAGGGTGGAACATTTTAAGTTCCTCGGCGTACACATCACGGACAAACTAAAATGGTCCACCCACACAAACAGCGTGATGAAGAAGGCGCAGCAGCGCCTCTTCAACCTCAGGAGGCTGAAGAAATTCGGCTTGTCACCAAAAACACTCACAAACTTTTACAGATGCACAATCGAGAGCATCCTGTCGGGCTGTATCACCGCCTGGTACGGCAACTGCTGCGCCCACAACCGTAAGGCTCTCCAGAGGGTAGTGAGGTCTGCACAACGCATCACCGGGGGCAAACTACCTGCCCTCCAGGACACCTACACCATTCGATGTCACAGGAAGGCCATAAAGATCATCAAGGACAACAACCACCTGAGCCACTGCCTGTTCACCCCGCTATCATCCAGAAGGGGAGGTCAGTACAGGTGCATCAAAGCTGGGACCGAGAGACTGAAAAACAGCTTCTATCTCAAGGCCATCAGACTGTTAAACAGCCATCACTAACATTGAGTGGCTGCTGCCAACATACTGACTCAACACTAGCCACTTTAATAATGGAAAATTTATGTAATCAATTTATAACTAGCCACTTTATATAATGCTTACATACCCTACATTACTCATCTCATATGCATATACTGTACTCTATACCATCTACTGCATCTTGCCATCTTGATGTAATTAAATGTATCACTGTACTGTACTGTACCATCTACTGCATCGTGCCATCTTGATGTAATTAAATGTATCACTAGCCACTTTAAACAATGCCACTTTTATAATGTTTTCATACCCTACATTTCTCATCTCATATGTATATACTGTACTCTATACCATCTACTGCATCTTGCCTATGCCGTTCGGGCATCACTCATTCATATATGTACATATTCGTATTCATTCCTTTACACTTTACACTTGTGTGTGTGAGGTAGTTGTTGTGAAATTGTTAGGTTATATTACTTGTTAGATATTACTGCATGGTCAGAACTAGAAGCACAAGCATTTCGCTACACTCACATTAACATCTGCTAAACATGTGTATGTGACAAATACATTTGATTTGATTTGGTCTAGCAGTTAGTGGGTGTTTAGGCCCTGCCCTTCCTATTGGTCTAGCAGTTAGTGGGTGTTTAGGCCCTGCCCTTCCTATTGGTCTATCAGTTAATGTGTTCAGGCCCTGCCCATCCTATTGGTCTATCAGTTAATGTGTTCAGGCCCTGCCCATCCTATTGGTCTAGCAGTTAGTGTGTTGTTGGGCTTTGCTCCCTGGCCTGTTGTGTGGTGGCTGTTACTATATGGGGTAATAATGACATCAAAACAAGGCAGTCTGTCATGATTATTCATATTATCAAAACAAATAGATAACACTTTATTTGGATAGTCCATCTGCAGACTATCAGTACCATTTCAACTAACTATCTACTAAGCCTAGCTCTAAACCTAACCTTAACCCTTATCCTAACCCTAAGCTTAACCCTAAACCTAGCCCTAACCTTAACGCTTACCCAAAACCTTATTCTAAACTTAACCCCAACTGTAACCTTAGCAAGCGGTTGTTTATCAACAGATAGCTTGTTGATAGTATAACCATGTACAGTCGCGACCTGCAGAGCCACACCTGTTTTGAGCCCCACATTTTTAGGCAAAAGAATACATGTACTACACTACCGTTCAAAACTTTGGGGTCACTTAGAAATGTCCTTGTTTTTGAAAGAAAAGCACATTTTTTGTTCATTTAAAATAACATCAAATTGATCAGAAATACAGTGTAGACATTGTTAATGTTGTAAATGACTATTGTAGCTGAAATCACCTGATTTTTAATGGAATATCTACATACGCGTAGAGGCCATTATCAGCAACCATCACTCCTGTGTTAGCTAATCCAAGTTGATAATTTTAAAAGGCTAGTTGATCATTAGAAAACCCTTTTGCAATTATGCTAGCACAGCTGAAAACTGTTGTTCTGATTAAAGAAGCAATACAACTGGCCTTCTTTGGACTAGTTGAGTATCTGGAGCATCAGCATTTGTGGGTTTGAATACAGGCTCAAAATATCCAGAAACAAGGACCTTTCTTCTGAAACTCATCAGTCTATTCTTGTTCTGAGAAATGAAGGCTATTCCATGTGAGAAATTGCCAAGAAACTGAAGATCTCATACAGTGCTGTGTACTACTCCCTTCACATAACACCGCAAACTGGCTCTAACCAGAATAGAAAGAGGAGTGGTAGGCCTCGGTGCACAACTGAGCAAGAGGACAAGTACATTAGAGTGTCTAGTTTAGAGAAAGAGTTGCCTCACAAGTCCTCAACTGGCAGCTTCATTAAATTGTACCCAAAAAACACCAGTCTCAACATCAACAGTGAAGAGATGACTCTGGGATGCTGGCCTTCTAGGCAGAGTTGCAAAGAAAAGGCCATATCTAAGACTGGCCAATACATAGAGAAGATTAAGATGGGCAAAAGAACACAGGCACTGGACAGAGGAAGATTGGAAAAAAGTGTTATGGACAGACAAATCTACGTTTGAGGTGTTCAAATCACAAAGAAGAACATTCGTGAGACGCAGAAAAAATGAAAAGATGCTGGAGGAGTGCTTGACACCATTTGTCGGGCACATGGTGGAGGCAATGTGATGATCTGGGGATGCTTTGGTGGTGGTAAAGTGGGAGATTTGTACAGGGTAAAAGGGATCTTGAAGAAGGAAGGCTATCACTCCATTTTGCAACGCCATACCCTGTGGACGGCGCTTAATTGGAGCCAATTTCCTCCTACAACAGGACAATGATCCAAAGCACAGCTCCAAACTATGCAAGAACTATTTAGAGAAGAAGCAGTCAGCTGGTATTCTGTCTATAATGGAGTGGCCAGCACAGTCTCAACCCTATTGAGCTGTTGTGGGAGCAGCTTGGCTGCTTGGCTGTGATTGGCTCGGTGTTCTGTCACTCATGGGGACACTACGTCATCGCCAAGTTCATGTCCTTAGTAAGGATAGACATCCAAAATTTCAGCCCTTTGGGTCGGGCCATGGAGTTATATTACAAGTGCCCTTCCAAGAAGGCTCTAGGTCATTGGCCACAGATAAAATGACGTCAAATCATGCTATATGGGGTCGCAGGGTAGCCTAGTGGTTAGAGCGTTGGACTAGAAACCGAAAGGTTGCAAGTTCAAATCCCTGAGCTGTCAACGTACAATTCTGTCGTTCTGCCCCTGAACAGGCAGTTAACCCACTGTTCCTAGGCTGTCATTGAAAATAAGAATTTGTTCTTAACTGACTTTAACTGACTTAGTTAAATAAAGGTAAAAAAAATATGTAGAGTAGCTTTGATTGGACTGATCATGTCAACATCTTACTTTCCAAGTCTTAGCTAGCAGTCATCATCATGAATCCAGTCTACTGGCAAATCCTTTTCCATTCTTGTCATATGAATAGAAATAATGAAGAGAAATTATAGATAAAACTTATTGGTGCTCATCGGCCATTGGGCGTAAAGATTACACAACAAATTGGAAATCGCAAATTCAACAACTAGTCGTTTGGAAGGTATCAGTGGCTAACTTCAAGCATTGCAAAGAAACCAGTAGCCTGTTATTCAATGGAGTGGCTGTGTGTTCTTTTCCGAGTTCCCACCGTAAGCTGTTAGTAGCCCATGTGCCTCAACCTAATCATTTGGTCTATTTTCACCTCTAATTTCGCCTAAGGTCCTGACTTGATTGTGCACATCTAGCCTATAACCTGATTTTGAGAAACATCATCATCTGATATAGGAAGAGGTTTCATTGTCTGCTTATATGCCCGCTTTATTTATCCTACAGTTCTAACTTGGTGTACAGGGAAAATACTGTAAGAGCAGCCCATGTTCTGCATTCTGTTGCTGTACATTTCAAAAGTGCTGAACACAGTTATATTGACTACGTCCTTCGTCGCTCGCTCATTACTGTCATAATTGAAATTATGGAATGCTTCTTATCCACTCATCTCAATTGTCAGTAGAAACCATATTTGTTTATCAAGTCAGCCATACCAGCTATATTTTAAAAAAAGGCAATAAATCAGGCTGAATTACTTGTTTCGCTGCCAGACAAGGCAGCTCTGCCATTGGGACAGTTTAATGTTGGGCCTTAACAGTTTGTGGGCACCGCTTGTCACCGTTATAGTGCAATTCATGTATTGTTTAGTGTTGTGTTGTGTAGTGGCTTTGCTGGCATTCATCTTAAACCATTTTTGGGAGTTTTCCACACCAAGATTTACATGCTAAAATCGCCACTGACCATGTAGAGAATCTACAAATGGAAAACCCAGACTATCCAAATAAAGTGTGACCCAATAAATGTCCCCTTGGGGATTAAAAAGCATAAATATGATTATACAATCAGGTATCTTGTCTCAAAATGACAGAACCTGCCATTTGAAGGTCAGGAAATACCAATAAGAATCTTTACCCACTGTGTGAAAGAGTCTGTTAGAGTAAGAAACCAACAGTAATGTCATATTTCCCCATTAGGTCACATAGAGATCAACCTTTCTCTGACCTTAACATAATATGGTCAAGACTGTTATTGTGTAGGAGGTTGAGTTACTGTTTAAACTATATATATATATCTATTGTAAATGTTTACTGCTAGGTTAAAGAAGGAAACCTATGACAGGTTCAGTGTTCTGAGTGTGTACAGTGTTCACAGAGAAGTGCTACATGTCATAATAGTACTCTCACTGTCTTGGTCAGCACAGGGAAATGTCCCCTAGAATTTCCCTCCCACTCACATGATGGGGTTATTACATGTGAGTGAGAGAGAAAGTGAGGCAGGAGAGAGACAATGAGAAGAATTGGAGAGAGAGAGAGAGGGGCGAGAGAGAGAAAGAAAGAGAGGGAAGAGTAAGAGAGAGAGAGAGAAAGTGAGAGAAGAGAGAGAGAGACAGAAGAGAAAGAGACTGAAGAGAGAGACAGACGAGAGATTGGGAAAGAGACAGAGAGAGAGAGAGAGACAGAAGAGAGACAGGCAGAAGAGAGATAGACATAAGAGAGACAGAGAGAGAGACAGAAGAGAGACAGGCAAAAGAGAGATAGACATAAGAGAGAGAGAGGGAGAAGAGAGACAGACAGAAGAGAGGTAGACAGAAGAGGGGTAGACAGAAGAGAGAGGTAGACAGAAGAGAGAGGTAGACAGAAGAGAGAGGTAGACAGAAGGAAGAGAGAGGTAGACAGAAGGAAGAGAGAGGTAGACAGAAGGAAGAGAGACAGACAGACGAGAGACAGACAGACGAGAGACAGACAGAAGAGAGACAGACAAGAGAGAGAGACAGCAGAGAGGCAGAAGAGAGAGAGACAGCAGAGAGGCAGAAGAGAGAGAGAAGAGAGAGAAAGAGAGACAGAAGAGAAAGAGAAACAGAGGAGAGAGAGTAGGAGAGACAGACAAGAGAGAGAGAGACAGACGAGAGAGAGAGACAGAAGAGAAAGAGAGAGAGAGACCCCGATCCTTGACTTTGGCGATGCCATTTACAAAATAGCCTCCAACACTACTCAACAAATTGGATGCAGTCTATCACATTGCCATCCGTTCTGTCACCAAAGCCCCATATACTACCCACCACTGCGACCTGTATGCTCTCGTTGGCTGACCCTCGCGTCATACTCATCGTCAAACCCACTGGCTCCAGGTCATCTACAAGTCTCTGCTAGGTAAAGCCCTGCCTCAACTCAGCTCACTGGTCACCATAGCAGCACCCACCCGTAGCATGCACTCCAGCAGGTATATCTCACTGGTCACCCCCAAAGCCAATTCTTCCTTTGGCCACCTTTCCTTCCAGTTCTCTGCTGCCAATGACTGGAACGAACTGCAAAAATCACTGAAGCTGGAGACTCGTATCTTTCTCACTAGCTTTAAGCTCCAGCTGTCAGAGCAGCTCACATATCACTGCACCTGTACATAGCCCATCTGTAAATAGCCCATCCAACTACCTCATCCCCTTACTGTTTCTATTTATTTTTCTTGCTCCTTTGCACCCCAGTATCTCTACTTGCACATACATCTTCTGCACATCTACCATTCCAGTGTTTAATTACTATATTGCATTCACTATTAATTACTATTACTTCGCCACCATGGTCTTTTATTGCCTTACCTCCCTTATCCTACCTCATTTGCACACACTGTTTATAGACTTTTTCTACTGTATTATTGACTGTATGTTTGTTTATTCCATGTGTAACTCCGTGTTGTTGTTTGTGTCGAACTGTTTTGCTTTATCTTGGCCAGGTCGCAGTTGTAAATGAGAACTTGTTCTCAACTGGCCTACCTGGTTAAATAAAGGTGAAATAAATAAATAATATTAATGTTTGACTTAGTGAACCATATGGACACAGCGGGGGGGATGGGATGTAGAGGATGGGGGTTATTAGGTGCTATGGGGAGGGCTTTTTGTGGTGCTGTTGAGGGAGGAATGGTGCTGTTGGGGGGGGGTAGCAATTATTCCTCAAGAGGACTTGTTTATTGTTGAGATAAAACAAAGCGAACCGAGCACGGATCCATTGCACTGTGCTTTAGCCTTTTGTACATGCGCTTGACAGATTTCTGACAAGTTCAAAGCGTTTCGAGGGATCTTATGAAGGAGCTGGATGGCAGGGGGGAAGAGGGGGCTTGGCACCGGTGTTTTGGAAGTTGTGTTTCATGACATCTTTATGGGCCTGCCCCACGGTCAACACCATTAGCATGTCCACAATGCGCCTCCCTGCTCCTGCCTGCCTGCCTCCTTTTTCCCCTTCTCCTCTTTTTGTTGTCTTTCTCACACACAACTCAGGGGGAAGAGTGACCTCTCTGCAGCTCTCGATTCACTGCTCCTCTATAGGGCTGAATGGACCGTCGTAACAAAAGGTGACATCATTTTCTCAAGGTTTGATTGGCCCCTACAGTGCCACAGGATGACATCATGCCGCCCCTCCGCCCCCCACCTTCCCCATTTGCTCTGGGATGCAGGGTTGCTGTGACAACAGCATTGGTTAGGTCCTGGTTCCAGGGCTGTGGGCAGGACATGGCAGTGAGGGTTCGGCTCTGTCGCCAATGGCATCCTATTCCCTGTTGAGTGCAGGACATTTGGCCAGGACCCATAGGGCTTTGGTTGAAAGTAGTGCACTAAATAGGGAATAGGGTGTCATTTGGGACAGAGCCCTACTGCTTGGCTAGGAGTAATGAGCCCAGGCAGGCAGGAGTAACATTCGCCTTGTGTTTGTTGGTAAATATGATCAGATATGCTTAGACACATGCAGTCGTTGAGAAACATGTCTACTAACTCTCTACTAGCTAATAACTCTGGGCTGTGGAGCATACAGATATTTTGTTTGTTTATTATGCATTTTGTGTGTGTGTGTGTGTGTGTGTGTGTGTGTGTGTGTGTGTGTGTGTGTGTGTGTGTGTGTGTGTGTGTGTGTGTGTGTGTGTGTGTGTGCGTGCGCGTGCACCAATGTGTGCATGTGTGTGAGGAAAGTCCCATTGTGATTCATTTCCCTGAATTAATTCATTAAGAGGTGGTAGCGATAAAAGGGATTTGCCCTCCTCCTCCTCCTCCTCTTCCTCCTCCTCTGCTAACCCTTTGTATTTCCTCAGCCAATCGCATGACAGGTACTAAGATTCTAACACATATGTGCTAATCCCCATCCCACCCAGTCCAGGTTTTGTTTGCGATGGAACTTTGCTTTTGTTCTCTTATTTACTTAATCAACACTAGTTAAAATTCACTCAATAAAGAGTCCAGTAGACCATATCACTATAACAACCCTCACAGCCCAGTACACCATATCACTATAACAACCCTCACAGCCCAGTACACCATATCACTATAACAACCCTCACAGCCCAGTACACCATATCACTATAACAACCCTCACAGTCCAGTAGACCATATCACTATAACAACCCTCACAGCCCAGTAGACCATATCACTATAACAACCCTCACAGCCCAGTACACCATATCACTATAACAACCCTCACAGCCCAGTACACCATATCACTATAACAACCCTCACAGCCCAGTACACCATATTACTATAACAACCCGCACAGCCCAGTACACCATATCACTATAACAACCCTCACAGCCCAGTACACCATATCACTATAACAACCCTCACAGCCCAGTACACCATATCATTATAACAACCCTCACAGCCCAGTACACCATATCACTATAACAACCCTCACAGCCCAGTACACCATATCACTATAACAACCCTCACAGCCCAGTACACCATATCACTATAACAACCCTCACAGCCCAGTACACCATATCACTATAACAACCCTCACAGCCCAGTACACCATATCACTATAACAACCCTCATAGCCCAGTACACCATATCACTATAACAACCCTCACAGCCCAGTACACCATATCACTATAACAACCCTCACAGCCCAGTACACCATATCACTATAACAGCCTCACAGCCCAGTACACCATATCACTATAACAACCCTCACAGCCCAGTACACCATATCACTATAACAACCCTCACAGCCCAGTACACCATATCACTATAACAACCCTCACAGCCCAGTACACCATATTACTATAACAACCCTCACAGCCCAGTACACCATATCACTATAACAACCCGCACAGCCCAGTACACCATATCACTATAACAACCCTCACAGCCCAGTACACCATATTACTATAACAACCCTCACAGCCCAGTACACCATATCACTATAACAACCCTCACAGCCCAGTACACCATATCACTATAACAACCCTCACAGCCCAGTACACCATATCACTATAACAACCCTCACAGCCCAGTAGACCATATCACTATAACAACCCTCACAGCCCAGTACACCATATCATTATAACAACCCTCACAGCCCAGTAGACCATATCACTATAATAACCCTCACAGCCCAGTGCACCATATCACTATAACAACCCTCACAGCCCAGTACACCATATCATTATAACAACCCTCACAGCCCAGTAGACCATATCACTATAACAACCCTCACAGCCCAGTACACCATATCACTATAACAACCCTCACAGCCCAGTAGACCATATCACTATAACAACCCTCACAGCCCAGTACACCATATCACTATAACAACCCTCACAGCCCAGTACACCATATCACTATAACAACCCTCACAGCCCAGTATACCATATCACTATAACAACCCTCACAGCCCAGTACACCATATCACTATAACAACCCTCACAGCCCAGTACACCATATCACTATAACAACACTCACAGCCCAGTACACCATATCACTATAACAACCCTCACAGCCCAGTACACCCATATCACTATAACAACCCTCACAGCCCAGTACACCATATCACTATAACAACCCTCACAGCCCAGTACACCATATCACTATAACAACCCTCACAGCCCAGTACACCATATTACTATAACAACCCTCACAGCCCAGTACACCATATTACTATAACAACCCTCACAGCCCAGTACACCATATTACTATAACAACCCTCACAGCCCAGTACACCATATTACTATAACAACCCTCACAGCCCAGTACACCATATCACTATAACAACCCTCACAGCCCAGTACACCATATCACTATAACAACCCTCACAGCCCAGTACACCATATTACTATAACAACCCTCACAGCCCAGTACACCATATCACTATAACAACCCTCACAGCCAGTACACCATATTACTATAACAACCCTCACAGCCCAGTACACCATATCACTATAACAACCCTCACAGCCCAGTAGACCATATTACTATAACAACCCTCACAGCCCAGTACACCATATTACTATAACAACCCTCACAGCCCAGTACACCATATCACTATAACAACCCTCACAGCCCAGTACACCATATCACTATAAACAACCCTCACAGCCCAGAACACCATATCACTATAACAACCCTCACAGTCCAGTAGACCATATTACTATAACAATCCTCACAGCCCAGTACACCATATCACTATAACAACCCTCACAAGCCCAGTACACCATATCACTATAACAAACCTCACAGCCTAGTAGACCATATCACTATAACAACCCTCACAGCCCAGTACACCATATCACTATAACAACCCTCACAGCCCAGTACACCATATCACTATAACAACCCTCACAGCCCAGTAGACCATATTACTATAACAACCCTCACAGCCCAGTACACCATATCACTAACAACCCTCACAGCCCAGTAGACCATATTACTATAACAACCCTCACAGCGCAGTACACCATATCACTATAACAACCCTCATAGCCCAGTAGAACATATTACTATAACAACCCTCACAGCCTAGTAGACCATATCACTAGAACAACCCTCACAGCCCAGTACACCATATCACTATAACAACCCTCACAGCCCAGTACACCATATCACTATAACAACCCTCACAGCCCAGTACACCATATTACTATAACAGCCCTCACAGCCCTGTACACCATATCACTATAACAACCCTCACAGCCCAGTACACCATATTACTATAACAACCCTCACAGCCC
>NW_022261983.1:7845036-7875036 GCF_002021735.2 Oncorhynchus kisutch
TGCGTGCGTCCTTGACATGTCTGTGTGCGTGCGTCCTTGACATGTCTGTGTGTGTGCGTCCTTGACATGTCTGTCTGTGTGCGTCCTTGACATGTCTGTGTGCGTGTGTCCTTGACATGTCTGTGTGTGTGCGTCCTTGACATGTCTGTGTGTGTGCGTCCTTGACATGTCTGTGTGTGTGCGTCCTTGACATGTCTGTGTGCGTCCTTGACATGTCTGTGTGCGTCCTTGACATGTCTGTGTGCGTCCTTGACATGTCTGTGTGCGTCCTTGACATGTCTGTGTGCGTGCGTCCTTGACATGTCTGTGTGCGTCCTTGACATGTCTGTGTGCGTGCGTCCTTGACATGTCTGTGTGCGTCCTTGTCATGTCTGTGTACGTGCGTCCTTGACATGTCTGTGTGTGTGTGTCCTTGACATGTCTGTGTGCGTGCGTCCTTGACATGTCTGTGTGTGTGCGTCCTTGACATGTCTGTGTGCGTGCGTCCTTGACATGTCTGTGTGCGTCCTTGACATGTCTGTGTGCGTGCGTCCCTGACATGTCTGTGTGCGTGCGTCCTTGACATGTCTGTGTGCGTCCTTGACATGTCTGGTTTGCGGTCCTTGACATGTCTGTGTGCGTCCTTGACATGTCTGTGTGCGTCCTTGACATGTTGTGTGGTGTGCGTCCTTGACATGTCTGTGTGCGTCCTTGACATGTCTGTGTGCGTCCTTGACATGTCTGTGTGCGTCCTTGTCATGTCTGTGTACGTGCGTCCTTGACATGTCTGTGTGTGTGTGTCTTGACATGTCTGTGTGCGTGCGTCTTGACATGTCTGTGTGTGCGTCCTTGACATGTCTGTGTGCGTGCGTCCTTGACATGTCTGTGCTGCGTCCTTGACCATGTCTGTGTGCGTGCGTCCCTGACATGTCTGTGTGCGTGCGTCCTTGCCATGTTCTGTGTGCGTGCGTTCCTTGACATGTCTGTGTGCGTGCGTCCTTGACATGTCTGTGTGCGTCCTTGACATGTCTGTGTGTGTGCGTCCTTGACATGTCTGTGTGTGTGCGTCCTTGACATGTCTGTGTGTGTGCGTCCTTGGCAATGTCTGTGTGTGTGCGTCCTTGACATGTCTGTGTGCGTGCGTCCTTGACATGTCCTGTGTGCGTGCGTCCTTGACATGTCTGTGTGTGTGCGTCCTTGACATGTCTGTCTGTGTGCGTCCTTGACATGTCTGTGTGCGTGTGTCTTGACAATGTCTGTGTGTGTGCGTCTTTGACATGTCTGTGTGTGTGCGTCCTTGACATGTCTGTGTGTGTGCGTCCTTGACATGTCTGTGTGCGTCCTTGACATGTCTGTGTGCGTCCTTGACATGTCTGTGTGCGTCCTTGACATGTCTGTGTGCGTCCTTGACATGTCTGTGTGCGTGCGTCTTGACATGTCTGTGTGCGTCCTTGACATGTCTGTGTGCCGTGTGTCCTTGACATGTCTGTGTGTGGTGCGTCCTTGACATGTCTGGTGTGTGTGCGTCCTTGACATGTCTGTGTGCGTCCTTGACATGTCTGTGTGCGTGCGTCCTTGACATGTCTGTGTGCGTCCCTTGACATGTCTGTGTGCGTGCGTCCTTGACATGTCTGTGTGCGTGCGTCCTTGACATGTCTGTGTGCGTCCTTGACATGTCTGTGTGCGTGCGTCCTTGACATGTCTGTGTGCGTCCCCTTGACATGTCTGTGTGCGTGTGTCTTGACATGTCTGTGTGCGTGTGTCTTGACATGTCTGGTGCGTGTGTCCGTTGACATGTCTGTGTGCGTGTGTCTTGACATGTCTGTGTGCTGTGTCTTGACATGTCTGTGTGCGTGCATCTTGACATGTCTGTGTGCGTGCGTCCTGACATGTCTGTGTGCGTGCATCCTTGACATGTCTGTGTGCGTCCTTGACATGTCTGTGTGCATCCTTGACAATGTCTGTGTGCCGTGCATCCTTGACATGTCTGTGTGCGTCTTGACATGTCTGTGTGCGTGCGTCCTTGACATGTCTGTGTGCGTCCTTGACATGTCTGATGTGCGTCTTGACATGTCTGTGTGCGTGTGTCCTTGACATGTCTGTGTGCGTGCGTCCTTGACATGTCTGTGTGCGTGCCTATCCCTTGACATGTCTGTGTGCGTCCTTGACATGTCTGTGTGCGTCCTTGACATGTCTGTGTGCGTGCATCCTTGACATGTCTGTGTGCGTCCTTGACATGTCTGTGTGCGTCCTTGACATGTCTGTGTGCGTGCGTCCTTGACATGTCTGTGTGCGTGCGTCCTTGACATGTCTGTGTGCGTCCTTGACATGTCTGTGTGCGTGCGTCCTTGACATGTCTGTGTGCGTCCTTGACATGTTGTGTGCGTGCGTCCTTGACCATGTCTGTGTGTGTGCGTCCTGACATGTCTGCGTGCGTCCTTGACATGTCTGTGTGCGTCCTTGACATGTCTGTGTGCGTGCGTCCTTGACATGTCTGTGTGCGTGCGTCCCTGACATGTCTGTGTGCGTCCTTGACATGTCTGTGTGCGTGCGTCCTTGACATGTCTGTGTGCGTGCGTCCTGACATGTCTGTGTGCGTGTGTCTTGACAATGTCTGTGCTGCGTGCGTCCTTGACAGTCTGTGTGCGTGCGTCCTTGACATGTCTGTGTTCGTGCGTCCTTGACATGTCTGTGTGCGTGCGTCCTTGACATGTCTGAAGGCTACAGAGAAAGACTTCGCTGGCGTTCCATCCGACCCCACATGCCAGTTCCTTCTCTCTGTCTCTCTCATCTGCCCTGGGCTCTTTCTGTCATTCAGAGGAAACGCTGTGGTCGCAGAGACAGGAAAGGGGGATTCCTGATCAGATTCATGGAAAACCAATGACACCTCTTCACTCCATTATATTTTCCAAAGTACAGTAACTTGATAATAAGATGGATGACCTCTGATCGCGGATTTGCTACCAACGAGATTCTCGTAACTGCAATATTCTCTGCTTTTCTGAAGCATGGCTTTCGGACAAGATATCCCTCATGACTATCCAGCTCGATGGATTCTACATTCACCGATCAGACAGGACAGTAGAGTAAAGTAAAGTAGTCTTGACACATTTTTTTAAAATTTTTACATTTTACCCCTTTTTCTCCCCAATTTCAAGGTATCCAATTGTTGTAGTAGCTACTATCGTGTCTCATCGCTACAACTCCTGTACGGGCTCGGGAGAGACGAAGGTTGAAAACGAAGGTTGAAAGTCATGCGTCCTCCGATACACACCCAACCAAGCCGCACTGCTTCTTAACACAGCGCGCATCCAACCCGGAAGCCAGCCGCACCAATGTGTCGGAGGAAACACCGTGCACCTGGCAACCTTGGTTAGCGCACACTGCGTCCAGCCCGCCACAGGAGTCGCTGGTGCGCGATGAGACAAGGACACCCCTACCGACCAAGCCTCCCTAACCCTGGCGACGCTAGGCCAATTGTGCGTCGCCCCACGGACCTCCCGGTCACGGCTGGTTACGACAGAGCCTGGGCGCGAACCCAGGGACTCTGATGGCCACAGCTGGCCGCTGCAGTACAGCGCCCTTAACCACTGCGCCACCCGGGAGGCCTTGACCCATTGTTCACCCTTCGTGGAATACCTGATGGTCAAATGCTGATCCTTCTACCTCCTGAAGGAGTTTTCAGCTGTTGTATACATTCCACCTCAGGACAAGAAGTATAACAAGCTAGAACTTAACAAACTGTATGAGGCTATAAACAAGCAGGAACATTTACATCCGGAGGCCGCATTTCTGGCCGCATTTCTTGTCGCTAGCGATTTTAATTCCACGTCGTTAAGACACACGATGCCCAACTTCCATCAACACATCTCCTTCGCCATTGGGGGCTATAAAGTCCTAGATTGTTACTCTACCCACAAGCAAGCATACATGGCCCTCCCTCGTCCACCATTCAGCAAATCAGATCATGACTCCTGCTTCCTGTTTACAAGCCGAAGCTCAAACAGGAAGTACCCGTGACTTGCTCCTTTGAGAAATGATCTTCAGAATCAGAGATGATGCTACAGGACTGCTTCCTAACCACCTCCGTCACCGATATCATAAGGAAATGCATCGGCCACGTTGTCTCCACAGTGAAGGTATGCTGCTTCCCCAGTCAAAAGCCCTGGAGGTTGGCGCTATGCTAAAGGACAGGGCTACTGCACACAGAGCTATCGCAGACAAGAAGTCCCGCTATGACCTCCGCAGAGTCATCAAACAAACAAAATAACTACATAGGAATAAGGTGGAATCACACTACACAGGCTGAGACTCCCGCCGTGTGTGGCGGGGGCTATCGTCTGTTACAGATTACAAAGGAAAACCCAGCCGTGATCTGTCCAATGATGTCTCTCTTCCAGACGAACTCAATGCATTATATGCACGTCTTGACAATAACAACACCGTACTGTGCATGAGGGACCCCACCGACCAAGAGTACTGGGTTATCTCGCTCTCTTACCAGGTCAACACTCGCAACGCCACAGGGCCTGACGATATTCCAGGGCGTGTTCTCAGAACATGCGCAGATTAGCTGGCAACATAATTTCCAAGCACTCCTTGTCCCAGACTGTAATCCTCATGTCTTAAAATGACTACCATCATTCCTGTTCCTAAGAACTCTAAGGCTTCATGCCACAACGACTACTGCGCTGTAGCCCTCACATCTGTAATCATGAAGTGCTTTAACAGGCTGGTTATGGCACACATCAACTCCATCATCCCAGACACCCTAAACCCACTCCAGTATGCATACCGCCCCAACAGATCCATAGACGTCGCAATCTCAAGTGCACTCCACACTGCCCTCACCCACCTAGATAAGAGGAATACCTATGTGAAAATGCTGTTAATGAACTATAGCTCAGCGTTCAACCCTATTGTCATCACCAAGCTTAGGACCCTGGGAATAAATCCCTTCCTCTGCAACTGGATCCTGAACTTCCTGACGGGCCGCCCCCAGGTGGTGAGAGTAGTCAACATCACCTCTGCCACGCTGACCCTCAACACGGGGGCCCCAAAGGGTGCGGGCTTAGTCCCCTCTTGTACTCCCTGTTCCCCCACGACTGCATGGCCATGC
This sequence comes from Oncorhynchus kisutch, assembly GCF_002021735.2. Taxonomy (NCBI): domain Eukaryota; kingdom Metazoa; phylum Chordata; class Actinopteri; order Salmoniformes; family Salmonidae; genus Oncorhynchus; species Oncorhynchus kisutch. The sequence continues at coordinate 7,850,135 of NW_022261983.1, forward strand.
ATGACACCAACACCATCATCAAGTTTGATGATGACACAAGGTGGTAGGCCTGATCACCGGTGACGATGAGATAGCCTATAGGGAGAAGGTCAGGGACCTGGCAGTGTGTTGCAGGACAACAACCTGTCCCTCAGCATCAGTAAGACCAAGGGGCTGATCGTGGACTCCAGGGAAACGGTGGGGCCATCACACCCCCATCCACAATGATGGGCTGCAGTGGAGCGGATCGAGAGCTTCAAGTTCCTTGGTGTCTACATCACTAGGACAGCGCATTATCCCCCTCAGGAAGTTGAGAAGGTTTGGCATTGTCCCTCAAAACCTCAAAAAGTTCTACAGCTGGACCAATGAGAGCATCTTGACTGGCTCGATCAATGCTTGACATGGCAACAGCACTATCCTCGATTGCATGGAGATACAGATGGTGGTGCGGACAACCCAGTACATCACTGGGGCAAAAGCTTTCTGCCATCCAGGACCTCTCTATCAGGAGTCACGAAAAATCATTCAACTCCAGCCACCCAAGCCATAGACTGTTCTCTCTGCTGCAGCTGCCAGTGTATCAAGTCTGACACCAGGCTCCTGAACAGCTTCTATCCCCAAGCCATCAGACTGCTAAATAGCTAACAGAATGGCTACAGGGACTATCTGAGTTGACCCTTGTATTATATTTTTGCTCTACACACTCACGCACACTGACACTCGAACACACACATAACATGCACACACACTTTTACTAACTACACACACACACACACACACACACAAATCTAATCATAATTTACACTTCTGCTACCTCTGTTATCATACATCCTGTTGCCTAGTCACCTGACCTCTATAACATATCTACCACTGACCCTGTATATTGCTTCTTACTTCCTATTTTGGTGTTTTTGTCCTACCTTATGTTATTTTTTGTGCTACATTGAAATTGATTACTGCATTGTTCAGTTTGGAGCTTGCAAAGAAAGACATTCACTGTGCATGTGACATTAAATTTCTCTCTCTCTCTCTCTCTCTCCTCTACTCTCTCTCTCTCTCTCTCTCCTCTCTCTTCTCTCTCTCTCTCTTCTCTCTCTCTCTCTCTCTCTCTCTCTCTCTCTCTCTCTATCCTCTCTCTATCTCTCTCCTCTCTCTCTCTCTCTCTCTCTCTATCTCTCTCTCTCTATCTATCTATCTATCTATCTATCTATCTATATCTATCTATCTATCTATCTATCTATCTATCTATCTCTCTCTATCTCTATCTCTATCTCTATCTCTATCTACTATCTCTATCTCTATCTCTCTCTCTCTCTCTCTCTCTCTCTCTCTCTCTCTCTCTCTCTCTCCTCTCTCTCTCTCTCTCTCTCTCTCTCTCTCTCCTCTCTCTCTCTATCTCTATCTCTATCTCTATCTCTATCTCTATCTCTATCTCTATGTCATATGTCACTCTGACAGTCCCATTTCACTCCAGTGCTCAGTATTCTGACTGGCCACACCACCTCAACCTCTTCAGGTCCTCCCCGCTTGGCAGGAACGGCGGGAATGTCATCGTTGCTCCCAACCCCGACGCCGCAGCGTTTGATATCCCTGCTGCCATCCGGTTGGCCACAGAGCTCCCATTCTGTCCAACCAGGGGGAAATATGACCATGATTTCCATTTCAGTCCTTTTTTTCACTCTAAAATATGAAATGGTTCCAGCTAAGAGTGACTCAACGCGCTGGGTTTTAGATGACTGACCTTTTGGAGTTGGCGAAGTGATGGGTGGGTGTGTTTGTGCGTTGGTGCGTGTGTGTGTGTATCTGTAGCATGGGTGTATTGTGCATGGGTGTGTGTGTGTTTGTGTGTTTGTAGAATTTACAAACAGCTACTGTCAAAACCACACCCAGGATGTGTAGTTTGCTATCAGTGAGTCCATACGTGTGTGTGTTCCTGTACAATGTTGTTACCCTGTAGTGCTCTAACATTGATGCCTCAGGGCCCTCTCAGGGTCGATGCTTATCAGTCAATTCAGGCATTAAGCCAGGCCCACACTCTTTCTCTCTCCTCTCTCGCTCTCTTCTCTCTCTCTCTCTCTCTCTCTCTCTCTCTCGCTCTCTCCTCTCTCTCCTCTCTCTCCTCTCTCCTCTCTCTCTCTCTCTCTCTCTCTCTCTCTCTCTCTCTCTCTCTCTCTCTCTCTCTCTCTCTCTCTCTCTCTCTTCTCTCTCTCTCTCTCTCTCTCTCTCTCTCTCTCTCTCTCTCTCTCTCTCTCTCTCTCTCTCTCGCTCTGTCTCTCTCTCTCTCTCTCTATCGTTCTGTCTCTCTATCGTTCTGTCTCTCTCTCTCTCTCTCTCTCTCTCTCTCCTCTCTCACTCTGTCTCTCTTCTCTCTCTCTCTCTCACTCTGTCTCTCTCTCTCTCTCTATCTCTCTCTCTCTCGCTCTGTCTCTCTCTCTCTCTCTCTATCGTTCCGTCCTCTCTATCGTTCTGTCTCTCTCTCTCGCTCTGTCTCTCTCTATCTCTCTCTGTCTCTCTGTCTCTCTCTCTTGCTTTTTCTTTCTGACAGTGGGAATTTTGTCCTTGTCAATGAATGATGGGTCTGCCTGCACGTTCTACTGTGCAGCCCCCTCTGATTCTTGAAGGTGTGTAAAAATAGTTAGTGCCAGGGCCCAACGCCATCTTATTATGGGTTATGCATAACCTACCATCTTATTATGGGTTATGCCTAACCTACCATCTTATTATGAGTTATGCCTAACCTACCATCTTATTATGGGTTATGCCTAACCTACCATCTTATTATGGGTTGTGCATAACCTACCATCTTATTATGGGTTGTGCATAACCTACCATCTTATTATGGGTTGTGCCTAACATACCATATTATTATGGGTTATGCCTAACCTACCATCTTATTATGGGTTGTGCCTAATCTACCATCTTATTATGGGTTGTGCCTAATCTACCATCTTATTATGGGTTGTGCCTAACCTACCATCTTATTATGGGTTATGCCTAACCTACCATCTTATTATGTGTTGTGCATAACCTACCATCTTATTATGTGTTGTGCCTAACCTACCATCTTATTATGGGTTGTGCCTAACCTACCATCTTATTATGGGTTATGCCGAACCTACCATCTTATTATGTGTTGTGCATAACCTACCATCTTATTATGGGTTATGCCTAACCTACCATTTTATTATGGGTTATGCATAACCTACCATCTTATTATGTGTTGTGCATAACCTACCATCTTATTATGGGTTGTGCATAACCTACCATCTCATTATGGGTTGTGCCTAACCTACCATCTTATTATGTGTCGTGCATAACCTACCATCTTATTATGGGTTGTGCCTAACCTACCATCTTATTATGTGTTGTGCATAACCTACCATCTTATTATGTGTTGTGCCTAACCTACCATCTTACTATGTGTTGTGCATAACCTACCATCTTATTATGTGTTGTGCCTAACCTACTACCGCACCTGACCTGATACAACGATTACCTGAAGATGAACAGGCAGTTCTAGAAATGGTGAATTTACACATGTACACACACACATACTCATACACAGTCCCACAGTCTCTTTGTAGCTGTGTAGCAGAGCTGATAGTATTTATGTTTTAACATATGGCAGGGGACGTCTGTAAGTCCCATATTTATTTATTTAACTAAGCAAGTCAGTTAACAACACATTCTTATTTACAATGACAGCCTAGGAACAGTGGGTTAACCGCCTTGTTCAGGAGCAGAACGACAGAGCCTTACCTTGTCAGCACGGGGTAACCGTTCGGTTACTGGTCCAACGCTCTAACCACTAGGCTACCTGCCGCCCCATGCGAATGAATGGTACTCTATATTAATATTGGGTTTAAAGCGGAATGTCACATTTTGGTTGGACCTTGTGTGCAACTGAACAATAAAGTGATCATTATCTGTGAAGGTTTGTCTCTGTTGTTTATTTCATACTGTGGGACACATGGCTACTGTACAGCAGGATGACACAGGGCTACTGTACAGCAGGATGACACAGGGCTACTCTACAGCAGGATGACACAGGGCTACTGTACAGCAGGATGACACATGGCTACTGTACAGCAGGATGACACAGGGCTACTGTACAGCAGGATGACACATGGCTACTGTACAGCAGGATGACACAGGGCTACTGTACAGCAGGATGACACAGGGCTACTGTACAGCAGGATGACACAGGGCTACTGTACAGCAGGATGACACAGGGCTACTCTACAGCAGGATGACACATGGCTACTGTACAGCAGGATGACACAGGGCTACTGTACAGCAGGATGACACAGGGCTACTGTACAGCAGGATGACACAGGGCTACTGTACAGCAGGATGACACAGGGCTACTGTACAGCAGGATGACACATGGCTACTGTACAGCAGGATGACACAGGGCTACTGTACAGCAGGATGACACAGGGCTACTGTACAGCAGGATGACACATGGCTACTGTACAGCAGGATGACACAGGGCTACTGTACAGCAGGATGACACAGGGCTACTGTACAGCAGGATGACACAGGGCTACTGTACAGCAGGATGACACAGGGCTACTGTACAGCAGGATGACACATGGCTACTGTACAGCAGGATGACACAGGGCTACTGTACAGCAGGATGACACAGGGCTACTGTACAGCAGGATGACACATGGCTACTGTACAGCAGGATGACACAGGGCTACTGTACAGCAGGATGACACAGGGCTACTGTACAGCAGGATGACACAGGGCTACTGTACAGCAGGATGACACAGGGCTACTGTACAGCAGGATGACACATGGCTACTGTACAGCAGGATGACACAGGGCTACTGTACAGCAGGATGACACAGGGCTACTGTACAGCAGGATGACACATGGCTACTGTACAGCAGGATGACACAGGGCTACTGTACAGCAGGATGACACAGGGCTACTGTACAGCAGGATGACACAGGGCTACTGTACAGCAGGATGACACAGGGCTACTGTACAGCAGGATGACACAGGGCTACTGTACAGCAGGATGACACAGGGCTACTGTACAGCAGGATGACACAGGGCTACTGTACAGCAGGATGGCACAGGGCTACTGTACAGCAGGATGACACATGGCTACTGTACAGCAGGATGACACAGGGCTACTGTACAGCAGGATGACACAGGGCTACTGTACAGCAGGATGACACAGGGCTACTGTACAGCAGGATGACACAGGGCTACTGTACAGCAGGATGACACAGGGCTACTGTACAGCAGGATGACACAGGGCCGTAGCAGTACATACACTACATACAGGCTATGCATTTATCTGTTTTTATGGCCCGTCTATAAGGGTAAATGAAAACCAACGAACGACAACTATCCCTCATTTCACACATACGTTCATTCACGAAAACGCGCACATACACAAACATACACCGCACACATTAAATCCAAAATTAAATCTAGAATCAGCTTCCTATTTTGCAACAAAGCATCCTTCACTCAAGCTGCCAAACATACCCTCGTAAAACTGACTATCCTACCAATCCTTGACTTCGGCGATGTAATTTACAAAAGAGCCTCCAACACTCTACTCAGCCAATCGGATGCAGTTTATCACAGTGCCATCCTTTTTGTCACCAAAGCCCCATATACTACCCACCACTGCGACCTGTATGCTCTCCTTGGTTGGCGCTCACTTCATATTCGTCGCCAAATCCACTGGCTCCAGGTCATCTATAAGTCCTTGCTAGGTAAAGCCCCACCTTATCTCAGCTCACTGGTCACCATAGCGGCACCCACCCGTAGCACGCGCTCCAGCAGGTATATTTCACTGGTCACCCCCGAAATCAATTCCTCCTTTGGCCGCCTTTCCTTCCAAGTCTCTACTGCCAATGACTGGAGCTAACGGCAAAAATGACTGAAGCTGGAGGCTCATATGGCCTTTTTTGCCTTTACCTCCCTTCTCACCTCATTTGCTCACATTGTATATAGACTTGTTTATACTGCATTATTGACTGTATGTTTGTTTTTACTCCATGTGTAACTCTGTGTCGTTTTATCTGTCGAACTGCTTTGCTTTATCTTGGCCAGGTCGCAATTGTAAATGAGAACTTGTTCTCAACTTGCCTACCTGGTTAAATAAAGGTAAAATAAAATAAATAAATAAATAAATATCTCCCTCACTAACTTTAAGCACCAGCTGTCAGAGCAGCTCACAGATCACTGTAAATAGCCCACCCAACTACCTCATCCCCATACTGCTATTTATTTTATTTATTTTGCTCCTTTGCACCCCAGTATCTCTACTTGCACATTCATCTTCTGCACATCTATCACGCCAGTGTTTAATTGATATATTGTAATTATTTCGCCACCATGGCCTATTTTTGCATTACCTCCCTTATCCTACCTCCATTTGCACACACTTGCTATATATTTTCTCTATTGTATTATTGACTGTATGTTTGTTTATTCCATATGTAACTCTGTGTTGTTGTTTGTGTCGCACTGCCTTGCTTTATCTTGGCCAGGTCACAGTTGTAAATGAGAACTTGTTCTCAACTGGCCTACCTGGTTAAATAAAGGTGTTCTCAACTGGCCTACCTGGTTACATAAAGGTGTTCTCAACTGGCCTACCTGGTTACATAAAGGTGTTCTCAACTGGCCTACCTGGTTACATAAAGGTGTTCTCAACTGGCCTACCTGGTTACATAAAGGTGTTCTCAACTGGCCTACCTGGTTACATAAAGGTGTTCTCAACTGGCCTACCTGGTTACATAAAGGTGTTCTCAACTGGCCTACCTGGTTAAATAAAGGTGTTCTCAACTGGCCTACCTGGTTACATAAAGGTGTTCTCAACTGGCCTACCTGGTTACATAAAGGTGAAATAAAAAATTAAAATAAAATAAAATAAAAAACACATACACACACACTGCACACACACTGCACACACACTGCACACACACTCTAATAAGGGGAGGTCCTCTGTCCTCTGGCCAGGGAACCGGCCAATCTCTTTACCCTGTCAGTAAGAGTTCCTGTTTACTCACAGCATTTGAATTTGGTTGGCTGATGGCAGAGGGGTGCAGAGATGGCAGAGGGGTGAGGAACAGGAGAGACCTGACAGAGCTATCCCTTACAGAAAAAACATGATTTAACATTTGGAAAATCACATGATTAAATGTCACGTGAAATCATGTGAAAGCATGTTTTTGGAACACATCACATGCGATCATGTCACATGTTTGTCTCTATGTGTGTGTGCCCTGTGTTTCACAGAGTCCAGGCCTTTCAGAGCTCCCTGGAGAAAATGTCATGTTTCCACACCTTTCCCACCTACCTAGTTGGAGACTACCGTGCGTATGCCAATGTGTTGATTGTTCCATGGTGGTAGGCCTAAGGGAACTAAGGGAATGTCAAATGGGTAAACTAGAAATAGATTTTCATCTCAATATCCTGAAACTCTAGGACACCACCAATGTCTGAATGTTAATGTCACAATTGGATACCTCGGGCAGTTAACTTATGAAGTTGCCTTTGTATCCAGGGATATCTGTGTTCTGTTTATCTCTCCTGACAGTGTCTGTCACATTTGCCCATGTGGCCTATATTGACATAAACCTCATGCAATTCAACTGGTTGATTTCACAACAAATAGTGAACTTTATTCTGACTTTCAGATGTTTCTGTCTGCGGATTTTGATTCGACATTGGAGTCCAAGAATGATTTTCAATCAGGACTATAAAATGCATTGCCAATACTACAACTAATGCCATTTCAACCACACTACTAGTCAATATTAATATTCATGTTGGTGACTATGATAGCCAAGATCATGGGTGAAGATCATGCATCTCGTGGGGAGAAATCAGAAGCTTTACTGGCAGAATTAGGCAGCTCTGTTTTCCCTGAACGCAGCCTGATTAAAATAGGGATCTTTACCATCCTCCGTTGTGTGTTCAAAGGAAGCTTTGTCTTCAAGAACAATCTATATGAAACATAGTCCAGAAGGTTGATGGTGTCTGATATCTATCTGGATCAGCACCCAGAATTACATGATCCTGTTCTTTTACTCTCTTTGGTCATTCAATCTTCTCCGTACCACTTGGAAATATGAGATGTGCTGCATGGCTGATAATGATATCACAGGCTTGATTCAATCAGTATCACTGAAGTTCAGAGTGAAATGTTATTTCCGATATAGCCATCATATGCATTGTTTAGTTTACAGTGAATGAGGTCTCCGCGAACATGTGAACATTACCATTCAAATTCAATCGAGCGGAACTGAACGGTTTTGGGGGAAATAGATCACTGTTTGAGTATGTTGATGAAATTGTTTGAATGAGTAACTGAAAATGTATGTCTGATCATACAGGTTGTTATAGTGAGAGGTAATCAGAGGCAATGACAAGCTGATAAAGACAAATTAACATCAGTAGCAAAGGAGCAAAGTTTAAAAACATCTGTTTCTTACAAACTGGCTTACTCAGGACAGAATTCAATCCAAGGCGCTTAGTTGACATTTAAAGGTAATTTCTGATTGAACATCTGCAGCGTTTACCTTGAATGCCATCTCCGTGAACGGCGGAAACATTACCTTTAAAAGGTGCCTTGTCGACAGCGCTATAACTCGCCTCAGCCCTTTTCATCACTACTGGGACATCAGGCCGCAAGGCCTCAATATAGTCCAGTTACATGATTGTGTGAATCAACTGACAAGTAGGAAATTACTTAACTTCTTAATTTTGAAGTTGAATATACATTATATATTCATGAATATACATCAGGATCTGAGAAAATGCCCCCCCCCAAAAAAAACATTTTCACTTGAGGTGACCTGTAGTGTTAAAGTTGAACTTGTAATGGTCATTTTTACAGGAGGTTCTAGGCTATTCTTAGCACTCCTTGTATTAGACATCTCAGCAGCATGGTTACCACATTCTATCCAGGGAGGTCTCCGCATCTATACACATTCTGAAACGTGCTTCTTGTCATTTGACTGTAGGGCTGATTTTAGGATGCCTCTTTATTATAACTTGATTATCTAAATGACCACAGTGGTCTCAGTCTTGATTGACCAGAGTCTGGTTATATTGCCTTAATGATCATACTGCAGTATAACTACATGATGCACAGTAGAACGTGCATCCAAGCTAAACCTTTTTAAGATGCATAGTGGAAAGAAACGAGGTGACCTACCGGCTCTCTCAAAAACTCTGAAAATAGATTTTTCAAAACCAGGGGAACCATGGGAATAGTAAAATAATTTGCCCGAGGGCTATTTTGGATTCAGATTCTACAGATACTCTAAGGACACCCAGTACTAGCCAAGGACACAAATCTACATATCAAATTGTAATCTATCTCGACTATGACACGTTCATGAACTGGAACCGAAATATGGTTCATTTCAGAACATATTATTAAATGCTGATTCATTTTGTGGACCTCTCTCCATTTAGCGTTAGCTCTGAGTAGTAGCTCTGTTGCCATTTGGAAGTATGTTTGCATCCCAAATGGCATCCTATTCCCTACATAGTGCACTACTTTTGACCGGGGCCCATAGGGCTCTAATTAAAATGAGTGGGTTATGTAGGGAATAGGGTGCCATTTGGGAGGTAGGTTCTCTGGAAAAGACTCAGTGAATCCATTTGCTAAAACAACATGATAATTGAACTAACCAGCTCCCTGGAGTTTATTTTTACAGCACTCAGACACAAATATGAATTCACTTATTGGAGAGAAAATGTTATTTGGAATGCAAAAGCACTATGGCTGTGGACATTGTCCAGACACTGAGGGCCTTGTTGTAACCTTATGGCAGCGTTTGTCTGGGACGAGGTGTGATACATCAGACATCCACAGTTGGGCCAGATGGAAAAGAAGCCCTCTTTACCTAATGGTGTGTCTCGCCAAGCAGCGCCGGGCTGAAGAATTACACCTCGATTAGAAAGATGTGATTCACCCCAAAGGCTGCAGCTTCATGACTTTGTAAGCTGGGTCTTTATGCGGAGGCACGTTTTGATTTTGGGAGCCGGTATGACCACACATTGAGGAGAGATTATAAGTGGAGCATTAGGGAGGATGCCTGACATTAAACAACTAGTGAGAAAGCTGTGCAGCGACAGGCAGTGTGTGTGTCTTGTCCCTATAAATGTACTAAACTTTCAAAGGACAAGGACCGGGGTGTCTATCACCGCTGTCAAGGTGCCACGGTGTTGATGGACACTGGCTCTGTGTGTTGTTTGTGTGTGTGTGTGCGTGTGTCTGTTCTGTGTGTGTGAGTGTGTGTGTGTGCAGTCCTGCCTTGTTTCTCTATTGAGAGGGTAAATAAACATTTTACTGAAGATCAATTGTTTGTGTGTGAGAATTTGTCCAGGTGTGGGATTTTTCCTTGGTGTGTGTGAGAAACTTGAACCTTTAGAGAAATCTATGATTGAGAATCTGCATGTTTAAAGAAACTCCCCTCATTAAATCTTCCTGAGAATGGCTATTGGTCTATAGTCCCATGCACCTCAGACTGAATGACAAATTAGTGTCATTAGCCTCAAAGGTAGCCTCATTGTTTATTGGTCAACTGTTGGGGTTAGCCCGCCCTCATGTAGGTTCTCATGGGAAACAGTGTAAATTGTGTAAACCGTGTTTGTTAATATCCTCAGTATGGGATTGGAGCTCCCCGTTTAGCTTAATAAACCTGCTCCTAAAGCTGCTTAACACGTCTCTTTCTCAGCTGCTTCACGTGTTACAATGATGCACCACATCCGTTTATTGGGTTGATTACGTTCTGTACCGTTTCCTTCCAGGGGGATCATGTTCAACTTGCCCAGGGACACCTCTAGTCCTGGGCTGCATTCATACAGGTGAAAGGTTCAGGATATCGTACATAGAAATGTACAGTACAGAGTGTACAATTGACTATATTTTCCATGCTGAGGAATAATGTTTGTTCTGAACATTATATTTCTATCTTTAGGTGACATTACTTACTTCAGTTCAACTTTAGGTGACATTACTTACTTCAGTTCAACTTTAGGTGACATTACTTACTTCAGTTCAACTTTAGGTGACATTACTTATTTCAGTTCAACTTTAGGTGACATTAGTTATTTCAGTTCAACTTTAGGTGACATTACTTATTTCAGTTCAACTTTAGGTGACATTACTTATTTCAGTTCAACTTTAGGTGACATTACTTATTTCAGTCCAACTTTAGGTGACATTACTTATTTCAGCTCAACTTTAGGTGACATTACTTATTTCAGTTCAACTTTAGGTGACATTAGTTATTTCAGCTCAACTTTAGGTGACATTACTTATTTCAGTTCAACTTTAGGTGACATTACTTATTTCAGCTCAACTTTAGGTTACATTACTTATTTCAGCTCAACTTTAGGTGACATTACTTACTTCAGTCCAACTTTAGGTTACATTACTTATTTCAGTTCAACTTTAGGTTACATTAGTTATTTAAGGTCAACTTTAGGTGACATTACTTATTTCAGTCCAACTTTAGGTTACATTACTTACTTCAGTTCAACTTTAGGTGACATTAGTTATTTCAGCTCAACTTTAGGTGACATTAGTTATTTCAGTCCAACTTTAGGTGACATTACTTATTTCAGTTCAACTTTAGGTGACATTACTTATTTCAGTTCAACTTTAGGTGACATTACTTATTTCAGTTCAACTTTAGGTGACATTAGTTATTTCAGCTCAACTCTAGGTGACATTAGTTATTTCAGTTCAACTTTAGGTGACATTACTTATTTCTCTTCAACTTTAGGTGACATTAGTTATTTCAGTTCAACTTTAGGTTACATTACTTATTTCAGTCCAACTTTAGGCTACATTACTTATTTCAGTTCAACTTTAGGTGACATTACTTATTTCAGCTCAACTTTAGGTTACATTACTTATTTCAGTTCAACTTTAGGTTACATTACTTATTTCAGTCCAACTTTAGGTTAGATTAGTTATTTAAGGTCAACTTTAGGTCACATTACTTATTTCAGTCCAACTTTAGGTTACATTACTTATTTAAGGTCAACTTTAGGTTACATTAGTTATTTAAGGTCAACTTTAGGTTACATTACTCATTTCACTTTGCATACTGAAAATATGATAGCTTGATGCCTTCAAGAAAGAACACAGAGAACATCCCTGTATGTCAACAGTTCAGCTTCCTTTACCTCGATAATTCAACTTCTCGGGTTTCATGTCCTCTGTTCACCCCCTGTTCTGTTCTCAGAAAAAAGATGCAGGGAACTCCCCTGAGAGGGAACAGGAGACTGAGACAGAAAGAGAGAGCAGGTGAGAAAGAAAAGGAGAGAGCGAGAGAAAGAAAGGTAGATGAGAGAAAGAGATAGAGGGGTGAAAGAGAGTATTACAAAGGTCAAGATTAAGGTCAGAGAGTGACAGAGGGCAGAGAGTGACAGAGGTCAGAGAGTGACAGAGGTCAGTGAGTGACAGAGGTCAGTGAGTGACAGAGCTCAGAGAGTGACAGAGGGCAGAGAGTGACAGAGGTCAGTGAGTGACAGAGCTCAGTGAGTGACAGAGGGCAGAGAGTGACAGAGGGCAGAGAGTGACAGAGGTCAGAGAGTGACAGAGCTCAGTGAGTGACAGAGCTCAGTGAGTGACAGAGCTCAGTGAGTGACAGAGGGCAGAGAGTGACAGAGGGCAGAGAGTGACAGAGGTCAGAGAGTGACAGAGGTCAGTGAGTGACAGAGCTCAGTGAGTGACAGAGCTCAGTGAGTGACAGAGCTCAGTGAGTGACAGAGGGCAGAGAGTGACAGAGGGCAGAGAGTGACAGAGGTCAGAGAGTGACAGAGGGCAGAGAGTGACAGAGGGCAGAGAGTGACAGAGGTCAGAGAGTGACAGAGCTCAGTGAGTGACAGAGCTCAGTGAGTGACAGAGCTCAGTGAGTGACAGAGGGCAGAGAGTGACAGAGGGCAGAGAGTGACAGAGGTCAGAGAGTGACAGAGGTCAGTGAGTGACAGAGCTCAGTGAGTGACAGAGCTCAGTGAGTGACAGAGCTCAGTGAGTGACAGAGGGCAGAGAGTGACAGAGGGCAGAGAGTGACAGAGGTCAGAGAGTGACAGAGGTCAGTGAGTGACAGAGCTCAGAGAGTGACAGAGGGCAGAGAGTGACAGAGGTCAGTGAGTGACAGAGCTCAGTGAGTGACAGAGGGCAGAGAGTGACAGAGGGCAGAGAGTGACAGAGGTCAGAGAGTGACAGAGCTCAGTGAGTGACAGAGCTCAGTGAGTGACAGAGCTCAGTGAGTGACAGAGGGCAGAGATTGACAGAAGGCAGAGAGTGACAGAGGTCAGTGAGTGACAGAGCTCAGTGAGTGACAGAGCTCAGTGAGTGACAGAGCTCAGTGAGTGACAGAGGGCAGAGAGTGACAGAGGGCAGAGAGTGACAGAGGTCAGTGAGTGACAGAGGGCAGAGAGTGACAGAGGTCAGAGAGTGACAGAGGGCAGAGAGTGCTTAGTCCCCTCCTGTACTCCCTGTTCACCCACAACTCCAACACCATCATTAAGTTTGCTGGCGACTCAACGGCGGTAGGCCTGATCACTGACAACGATGAGACAGACAAAAGGGAGGAGGTCAGAGACCTGGCAATGTGGTGCCAGGACAACAACCTTTCCCTCAACGTGAGCCAAACACAGGCGCTGATTGTGGACTACAGGAAAAGGTGGGCTGAACACACCCCCTCTCACATCGACTGGGCTGTAGTGTAACGAATCTAGAGCTTCAAGTTCCTTGGTGTCCACATCGCCAACAAACTATCGTGGTCCAAACACACCAAGACAGTCGTGAAGAGGGCACAACAGTGCCTATTCCCCCTCAGGAGACAAAAGATTTGGTATGAGTCCCCAGATCCTCAAAAAGCTATACAGCTGTACCATCGAGAGCATGGTTGCATCACTGCCTGGTATGGCAACTGCTCGGTATCCGACCGTAAGGCGCAACAGAGGATAGTGCGTACGGCACAGTAGATCACCGGGGCCAAGCTTTCTGCCATCCAGGACCTCTATACCAGGCGGTGTCAGAGAGAGAGATTGCACAGATTATGTCAGACCTGCGCCCTGACAGTACATCTCAGTAAGACAAAAACAATGGTGTTGCAAAAAAGGTCCAGTTGCCAGGACCACAAATACAAATTCCATCTAGACACCGTTACCTTCGAGCACAGAAAAAACTAGACGTACAGTACCAGTCAAAGGTTTGGACACACCCACTCCTTCTAGGGTTTTTCTTTATTTCTACTATTTTCTACATTGTAGAATAATAGTGAAGACATCAAAACTATGAAATTACACATATGGAATCATGTAGTAACCAAAAAAGTGTTAAACAAATCAAAATGTATTTTATATTTGAGATTCTTCAAGTAGCCACCCTTTGCCTTGATGACAGCTTTGCACACGCTTGACATTCTCTCAACCAACTTCATGAGGTAGTCACCTGGAATGTATTTCAATTAACAGGTGTGCCTTGTTAAAAGTGATTTGTGGACTTTCTTTCCTTCTTGAGCCAATCAGTTGTGTATTGATAAGATAAGGGTGGTATACAGAAGATAGCCCTATTTGGTAAAATACCAAGTCCATAGTGTGGCAAGAAGAGCTTAAATAAGCAAAGAGAAATGACAGACCATCATTACTTTAAGACATGAAGCAGTCAATGTGGAAAAATGCAAGAACCTAGAACAGTTCTTCAAGTGCAGTTGCAAAAACCATCAAGCGCTACAGTATGATGACCTGGCTCTCATGAGGACTGCCACAGGAAAGGGAGACCCAGAGTTACTCTGCTGCAGAGGATAAGTTCATTAGAGTTGCCAGCCTCAGAAATTGCAGCCCAAAAAAATACTTCACAGAGTTCAAGTAACAGAAACATCTCAACATCAACTGTTCAGAGGAGACTGCGTGAATCAGGCCTTCATAGTCGAATTGCTGCAAAGAAACCATTATTTAAGGACACAAATAATAAGAAGAGACTTGCTTGGGACAAGAAACACGAGCAATGGATGTTAGACCAGTGGAAATCTTTCCTTTGAGTCCAAATTTGAGATTTTTGGTTCCAACCGCTGTGTGTTTGTGAGAAACAGAGGAGGTGAACGGATGATCTCCACATGTGGGGTTCCCACCATGAAGCATGGAAGAAGAGGTGTGATGATGTCGGTGTGCTTTGCTGGTAACAATGTCTGTGATTTATTTAGAATTCCAGGCACACTTAACCAGCATGGCTACCACAGCATGCTGCAGCTATATGCCATCCCATCTGGTTTGCGCTTAGTGGGACCCAACACACCTCCAGGCTGTGTAAGGGCTATTTGTCCAAGAAAGAGAGTGATGGAGTGCTGCATGAGATGACCTGGCCTCCACAATCACCCGACCTCAACCCAACTGAGATCGTTTGGGATGAGTTGGACTGCAGAGTGAAGGAACAACATATGTTGAGAATGGTGGAAAAGCATTCCAGGTAAAGCTGGTTGAGAGAATACCAAGAGTGTGCAAAGCTGTCATCAAGGCAAAGGATGCCTATTTTGAAAAATCTAAAATCTAAAATATATTTTGATATGTTTATCACTTTTTTGGTTACTACATGAGTCCGCATGTGTTATTTCATAGTTATTCTACAATGAAGAAAATAGTCAAAATAAATTAAAACCCTTGAATGACTAGGTGTGTCCAAACCTGGGACTGTTACTGTACCTCGGCCTAAACATAAGCGCCACAGGTAACTTCCATAAAGCTGTGAACTATCTGAGAGAAAAGGAAAGAAGGGCTTTCTATGCCATCAAAAGGAACATAACATTTGACATACCAATTAGCATCTGGCTAAAAATACTTGAATCAGTTAAAGAACCCATTGCCCTTTATGGTTGTGAGGTCTGGTGTCCGCTCACCAACCAACAATTCACAAAATGGGACAAACACCAAATTGAGACTTGCAGAGATCTGTAAAAATATCCTCAGTGTACAACGTAAAACACCAAATAATGCATGCAGAGCAGAATTATACCCGCTAATGATCAAAATCCAGAAAAGAGCCGTTAAATTCTACAACCACCTAAAAGGAAGCGATTCCCAAACCTTCCATAACAAAGCCATCACCTACAGAGAGATTAACCTGGAGAAGTCCTGGTCCTGGGACTCTGTTCACAAACACAACACACCCCACAGAGCCCCAGGACAGCAACACAATTAGACCCAACCAAATCATGAGAAAAGAAAAAGATAATTACTTAACACATTGGAAAGAAATTATAAAAAACAGAGCAAACTAGAATGCTATTTGGCCCTAAACAGACAGAATACCTGACCACTGTGACTGACCCAAAATTAAGGAAAGCTTTGACTATGTACAGACTCAGTGAGTATAGCCTTGCTATTGAGAAAGGCCACCATAGGCAGACCTGGGTCTCAAGAGAAGACAGGCTATGTGCACACTGCCCACAAATGAGGTGGAAACTGAGGTGCACTTCCTAACCTCCTGCCAAATGTATGACCAAATTAGATACACATATTTCCCCCATATTACACAGATCCACAAAGAATTTGAAAACAAACCCAATTTTGATAAACTCCCACATCTACTGGGTGAAATACCACAGTGTGTCATCACAGCAGCAAGATTTTGTTTCTTAATTCCTTTGATTTCTTTACCTACCTATTGTTCACCTAACACATTTGCACTATTGGTTAGAGCCTGTAAGTAAGCATTTCACTATAAGGTCTACACCTATTGTATTCGGCGCACGTGACAAATCCAATTTGATTTGATTTGATGTGTGATCTGTTGCTTGGCAACCAGTGAAGAACAAACACCATTGTAAATACAATCAATATTTATGTTTATTTATTTTCCCTTTTGCACTTTAACTATTTGCACATAATATGACATTTGTAATGTCTTTACTCTTTTGTATATCGTCAACATCAGATCATTAGGCCTGCTGTGATGCCATAATGATGCTGTTGGGGTTATCTGGAGGTTATGGGGCGGTTAGGAGGCGACTGTGTGGGAGCTTTGTTTTATAGGGGCTGGAAGGGACCACATAGCTGGGAACCCACAATGTTTCAGCTCATTCACATTCAATGTTCAATACAATTGTATAAACTATTTGCACATAGTATGACATTTGTAATGGCTTTGTTCTTTTGGACCTTCTGTGAGTGTAATGTTTACTGTTCATTTTTCACTTTTGTTTATCATCTATTTCACTTGCTTTGGTAATGTTAACATATATTTCCCATGCCAATAAAGCCCTTACATTGAAATTGAATTGAGAGAGAGAGACACAGAGACAGACAGACAGAGAGAGAGACACAGAGACAGACAGACAGACAGAGAGAGAGACAGACAGACAGACAGAGAGAGAGAGAGAGAGAGAGAGAGAGAGAGACAGACAGACAGACAGACAGACAGACAGACAGACAGACAGACAGACAGACAGACAGACAGACAGACAGACAGACAGACAGACAGACAGACAGACAGACAGACAGACAGAGAGAGAGAGAGACAGAGAGACAGAGAGAGAGAGAGATTTTGCAGAGAGAGAGAGAGAGACAGACAGACAGCGAGACAGACAGAGAGAGAGAGACAGAGAGACAGACAGACAGACAGACAGACAGACAGACAGACAGACAGACAGACAGACAGACAGACAGACAGAGAGAGAGAGATTTTGCAGAGAGAGAGAGAGAGAGAGAGAGAGAGAGAGAGAGATTTTGCAGAGAGAGACAGAGAGACAGACAGACAGACAGACAGACAGATTGAGCTAAATGAGTCATGTACGATTCAGGGAAAGAGGGAAGTGATAGTGGCTTGTGGTGCAGACAAGTGTAGTTGAGAGGAACAGCGTGTCTCCCAGTCACTCCTGGCTCCAGAAGGTGTCAGGGCATGTTTAGGGGTTGTTTACTGTTCTCTATGTTGGACCTACTCAGGGAAGGGGATGGAAACAAGCAGTAATGTTTGCAGACTAAATGGCACCCTATTCCCTTTTAAGTGCACTACTTTGACCAGGATCTATTGGGCTCTGGTCAAAAGTAGTGTACTATATAGGGAAGAGGGTGCCGTTTGGGATGTACACTAAGGCTGGGCTATGGGTGTGAAGCCATTGGTTTGTGAATGAAGGCCAAGCCCGAAGTTGTATATCGTCAACATCAGATCATTAGGCCTGCTGTGATGCCACAATGATGCTGTTGGGGTTATCTGGAGGTTATGGGGCGGTTAGGAGGCGACTGTGTGGGAGCTTTGTTTTATAGGGTCTGGAAGGGACCACATAGCTAGGAACCCACAATGTTTCAGCTCATTCACATTCAATGTTCAATACAATTGTATAAAAGTGGAATAATCCAAATGAATATAAATGGAATAAAAATATAAGACTCGTTTTGAACGTCATTTTGCTTCAAAATAAAATTGTTACAAATACAACGTTCATAGTTGTCTTACTGAGCATAACACCTGTTTGTGCCTCTTCATTCTGCAATAGTAATGGACTGGACTGTGTGTGTCAAGGAGCATGTTTGGGAGAGAGGAGTGGGGGATGTACTGGACTGGACTGTGTGTTTGGGAGAGAGGAGTGGGGGATGTACAGAACTGTGTGTTTGGGAGAGAGGAGGGGGGATGTACTGGACTGGACTGTGTCTTTGGGAGAGAGGAGGGGGGATGTACTGGACTGGACTGTGTCTTTGGGAGAGAGGAGGGGGGATGTACTGGACTGGACTGTGTGTTTGGGAGAGAGGAGTGGGGGATGTACTGAACTGTGTGTTTGGGAGAGAGGAGGGGGGATGTACTGGACTGGACTGTGTGTTTGGGAGAGAGGAGTGGGGGATGTACAGAACTGGACTGTGTCTTTGGGAGAGAGGAGGGGGGATGTACTGGACTGGACTGTGTGTTTGGGAGAGAGGAGTGGGGGATGTACAGAACTGTGTGTTTGGGAGAGAGGAGGGGGGATGTACTGGACTGGACTGTGTCTTTGGGAGAGAGGAGGGGGGATGTACTGGACTGGACTGTGTGTTTGGGAGAGAGGAGTGGGGGATGTACTGAACTGTGTGTTTGGGAGAGAGGAGGGGGGATGTACTGGACTGGACTGTGTATTTGGGAGAGAGGAGTGGGGTATGCACTGAACTGTGTGTTTGGGAGAGAGGAGGGGGGATGTACAGGACTGTGTGTTTGGGAGAGAGGAGTAGTGGATGTACTGGACTGTGTGTTTGGGAGAGAGGAGTGGGGGATGTACAGGACTGTGTGTTTGGGAGAGAGGAGTGGTGGATGTACTGGACTGTGTGTTTGGGAGAGAGGAGTGGGGGATGTACAGGACTGTGTGTTTGGGAGAGAGGAGTGGGGGATGTACAGGACTGTGTGTTTGGGAGAGGAGGGGGGATGTACTGGACTGTGTGTTTGGGAGAGAGGAGGGGGGATGTACAGGACTGTGTGTTTGGGAGAGAGGAGTGGTGGATGTACTGGACTGTGTGTTTGGGAGAGAGGAGGGGGGATGTACAGGACTGTGTGTTTGGGAGAGAGGAGTAGTGGATGTACTGGACTGTGTGTTTGGGAGAGAGGAGTGGGGGATGTGCTGGACTGTACACTCTCAGCCAGGACTACAGTACACTCTTAGTGGGAGATGTGCTGGACTCTACACTCTTAGCCAGGACTACAGTACACTCTTAGTGGGAGATGTGCTGGACTCTACACTCTTAGTGAGAGATGTGCTGGACTGTACACTCTCAGCCAGGACTACAGTACACTCTTAGTGGGAGATGTGCTGGACTCTACACTCTTAGCCAGGACTACAGTACACTCTTAGTGGGAGATGTGCTGGACTCTACACTCTTAGTGAGAGATGTGCTGGACTCTACACTCTCAGCCAGGACTACAGTACACTCTTAGTGGGAGATATGCTGGACTCTACACTCTTAGCCAGGACTACAGTACACTCTTAGTGGGAGATGTGCTGGACTCTACACTCTTAGCCAGGACTACAGTACACTCTTAGTGGGAGATGTGCTGGACTCTACACTCTTAGTGGGAGATGTGCTGGACTCTACACTCTTAGTGAGAGATGTGCTGGACTCTACACTCTTAGTGAGAGATGTGCTGGACTCTACACTCTTAGCCAGGACTACAGTACACTCTTAGTGGGAGATGTGCTGGACTCTACACTCTTAGTGAGAGATGTGCTGGACTGTACACTCTCAGCCAGGACTACAGTACACTCTTAGTGGGAGATGTGCTGGACTCTACACTCTTAGCCAGGACTACAGTACACTCTTAGTGGGAGATGTGCTGGACTCTACACTCTTAGTGAGAGATGTGCTGGACTCTACACTCTCAGCCAGGACTACAGTACACTCTTAGTGGGAGATATGCTGGACTCTACACTCTTAGCCAGGACTACAGTACACTCTTAGTGGGAGATGTGCTGGACTCTACACTCTTAGTGGGAGATGTGCTGGACTCTACACTCTTAGTGAGAGATGTGCTGGACTCTACACTCTTAGTGAGAGATGTGCTGGACTCTACACTCTTAGCCAGGACTACAGTACACTCTTAGTGGGAGATGTGCTGGACTCTACACTCTTAGCCAGGACTACAGTACACTCTTAGTGGGAGATGTGCTGGACTCTACACTCTTAGTGAGAGATGTGCTGGACTGTACACTCTCAGCCAGGACTACAGTACACTCTTAGTGGGAGATGTGCTGGACTCTACACTCTTAGCCAGGACTACAGTACACTCTTAGTGGGAGATGTGCTGGACTCTACACTCTTAGTGAGAGATGTGCTGGACTCTACACTCTCAGCCAGGACTACAGTACACTCTTAGTGGGAGATATGCTGGACTCTACACTCTTAGCCAGGACTACAGTACACTCTTAGTGGGAGATGTGCTGGACTCTACACTCTTAGCCAGGACTACAGTACACTCTTAGTGGGAGATGTGCTGGACTCTACACTCTTAGTGGGAGATGTGCTGGACTCTACACTCTTAGTGAGAGATGTGCTGGACTCTACACTCTTAGTGAGAGATGTGCTGGACTCTACACTCTTAGCCAGGACTACAGTACACTCTTAGTCGGAGATGTGTTGGACTCTACACTCTTAGCCAGGACTACAGTACACTCTTAGTGGGAGATGTGCTGGACTCTACACTCTTAGTGAGAGATGTGCTGGACTCTACACTCTTAGTGGGAGATGTGCTGGACTCTACACTCTTAGCCAGGACTACAGTACACTCTTAGTGGGAGAAGTGCTGGACTCTACACTCTTAGCCAGGACTAAGGAGGAACCCCTCTGAAGAGGGTATTTGAGGAACCCCTCTGAAAAGGGTCTTTGAGGAACCACTCTGAAAAGGGTCTTCGAGGAACCCCTCTGAAAAGGGTCTTCGAGGAACCCCTCTGAAAAGGGTCTTCGATGAACCCCTCTGAAAAGGGTCTTTGAGGAACACCTCTGAAAAGGGTCTTTGAGGAACCCCTCTGAAAAGGGTCTTCGAGGAACCCCTCTGAAAAGGGTCTTCGAGGAACCCCTCTGAAAAGAGTCTTTGAGGAACACCTCTGAAAAGGGTATTTGAGGAACACCTCTGAAAAGGGTATTTGAGGAACACCTCTGAAAAGAGTCTTTGAGGAACCCCTCTGAAAAGGGTATTTGAGGAACCCCTCTGAAAAGGGTATTTGAGGAACCCCTCTGAAAAGGGTCTTCGAGGAACCCCTCTGAAAAGGGTCTTTGAGGAACCCCTCTGAAAAGGGGCTTCGAGGAACCCCTCTGAAAAGGGTATTTGAGGAACCCCTCTGAAAAGGGGCTTCGAGGAACCCCTCTGAAAAGGGTCTTTGAGGAACCCCTCTGAAAAGGGGCTTCGAGGAACCCCTCTGAAAAGGGTCTTTGAGGAACCCCTCTGAAAAGGGGCTTCGAGGAACCCCTCTGAAAAGGGGCTTCGAGGAACCCCTCTGAAAAGGGTATTTGAGGAACCCCTCTGAAAAGGGGCTTCGAGGAACCCCTCTGAAAAGGGTATTTGAGGAACCCCTCTGAAAAGGGGCTTCGAGGAACCCCTCTGAAAAGGGTATTTGAGGAACCCCTCTGAAAAGGGTCTTTGAGGAACCCCTCTGAAAAGGGGCTTCGAGGAACCCCTCTGAAAAGGGTATTTGAGGAACCCCTCTGAAAAGGGGCTTCGAGGAACCCCTCTGAAAAGGGTCTTTGAGGAACCCCTCTGAAAAGGGTCTTTGAGGAACCCCTCTGAAAAGGGGCTTCGAGGAACCCCTCTGAAAAGGGGTTCAATTTGGAACTTTTTTAATAATATATTGTACAGGTGGAAGCATATCAGATTGGAGGCATGGTTTATTGGAGACGTGGCCTTCATATAGTTGTTTTTGGTCACCTGTTAACATAAATGTAATTCCTGTTCATCATGTTAAGTTTGTACACTGCAATTTAAAATAATTCTTAAATATTTATGTGTATTACATATTTTAATATAATATTAATAATAATTAATATTAACAATTAACATTGCTGATTCCATTCAATAATAAAGTGGTAACTATTCCAACTTTGGGATTTGCATTGTCTCTTCAGGAACATACACCTCTGTTAGCCTCATTGAAGCTACAAAACTATCAGTGTTCAACCTTAATGTGTGATGACAATACAACAGAACAGATGAACAGGAATAACATTTATTCTCTGCCTCCCCCCCCCAAAAAGAAAATCACGCCACGCCTCAACTACAGGGTTCCCGTTGCTACATTGAACCATTGATGGTTCCTCTAAGAAACATCAACTAAGGTGTACACCGAAGGTGTAAACATAAACCTCTGACTTGAAAACTCCAGGGGTTCCTTGAGGATCTCGAGGATAATTCTAAGAGTGTACTCTGTGTACTCTGTGTCAAGGCGTGGGTTTGGGAGAGAGGAGTGGCGATGTTTGGGAGAGAGGAGTGGGGATGTTTGGGAGAGAGGAGTGGGGATGTTTGGGAGAGAGGAGTGGGGATGTTTGGGAGAGAGGAGTGGGGATGTTTGGGAGAGAGGAGTGGGGATGTTTGGGAGAGAGGAGTGGGGGATGTGTGGGGGTTGGTGGGGAATAGAGCAGTGAAGAGTGGAATGAAAGAATGCTTTGGATTGAAGTACATCCTGTCAGCTGAAAGTTATTTATTTCTCTCTCTCTCTCTCTCTCTCTCTCTCTCTCTCTCTCTCTCTCTCTCTCTCTCTCTCTCTCTCTCTCTCTCTCTCTCTCTCTCTTAACAGCTGTGCGGGTGCAGAGGGGAAGAGCTTTGACTTGTGAGGAGGAAGGGTCTCCTCTCGAGGTCTCCAGCTGAATAGCTCTGCCTGTTCAACCTGGAACGTGACACTGAGGTCATATGACCCTTGACCTCTGAGTTAGCCTCTCAACTCCACCTCTTTATCTAGGGCCATATGTTTAGAGCCAGGACCAATACGGAAAGAATCAGCCCCCATACACCCCTCTTCCTCTAGTCTCTGTAAAAAGGTTGGTAATAGCAATAGAAAGACATGACTTGTCTGTAGCGCTTTTCATGGTTGTGGAGTATCAGGTAGCTTGGGAAGTGTCCAGGCTTCTCACATGGGGGAACCTGTGGCCCTGTGAGTTATATATATCCTAATTCATAGCAGGTTGAATGTGAGTTGTAAATATCTTCATTCAGGGGTTCCCAAACTTTTTCACTCAGGCCCCCCTTCCAGCATAAGGGAACACCCCCCACCACCTCCCCCATACACGAACCACGTCTATTTCTGTGGGCACAAGCATTGTTCATGACACAAACTGGTTACACCCCTCTTGTTGGCTGAGAGACCATTTTGCAGGTTTAAAAAAATATTTTCTTGCAATTCTATACATTTACAACCTAGCTGACATGCAACTTGATCTGGACATTACTGACAAGTTATAAACAGCTCTCTAAGGTCTGCAAACACATGACATGAGAAAAGGAATACTGATGATGCATTACCCAATTTGGAAATTGCACCTTGTGCATCTTATTATTACAAGTTGCAATAGTAAGTTGAAAGCCGGAATGAGCGGGGGGGGGGGGGGTTGAATGCGAAGAGGGGCAGTTGACAATGCAAGTCACCCTCCACTCCACCCAGGGATAAGAGCAGGCTGACTCTAGACAGGCTGCTTAGCTCCGCTAGCCTTTCAGCAGTCTCCTTCCTGATTGAATATAGCAAAGCCTGGACTGTAAAATAAAAAAAGCAGGTGTGTGTGTGTGTGTGTGTGTGTGTGTGTGTGTGTGTGTGTGTGTGTGTGTGTGCGTTGCCAGCCAGGTGGCAGGGCCAGGTCAGGTGGTAGTGGTCGGGCTGGGTGACTACCACAGGGTAGCACCACTCCTCCCACAGCCCCTGAGCTGCCCAGCGTGCTTCAGGACTTAGAGCCAAAGCCGGGGATTATCTCCTCTGAACTCCCACCTCTACCACCCACCTTCTTAGGAAGGACCAGGCAGGCAACAACCCACCTGCACGGCCACTGGCATCAGACCCTGACCCCCACACACACACAGAAACAGACACACACACACATATATATATAAACACACACATGAATACACATTTGAATGCCCACACACAAATACAAATGCTCACACGAAAATTTTCACAAGAACGCAGACACACACACGCACGCACGCACGCACACACACACACACACACACACACACACACACACACACACACACACACACACACACACACACACACACACACACACACACACACCCTCTGATCCTGTAGCAGCCTCCAAAGCCAAACATTTCTCCACTGAGATGAATGAGTGTTTGCCAAAGGCACATGATTGTATGAGTGTACCATTCCTTTAGACAGGGCATGTTGAGTGTATGAGGTTACCATTCCTTTAGACAGGGTAAAAGGCCATGTTGAGTGTATGAGGTTACCATTCCTTTAGACAGGTAAAAG